>NC_081371.1:56597129-56722129 GCF_030684315.1 Stegostoma tigrinum
GGAGCTCGTCTGGTTCACTAATGCCTTTTAGGGAAGGAAACTGCCATCCTTACTTGGTCTGGCCCACAAGTGACTCCAGACCCACAGCAATGTGGTTGACTGTTAACTGCCCTCTGGGCAATTAGGGACAGTCAATAAATGCTGCCTAGCCAGTGATGCCCTCATCCCATGAATGAATAGTTGATTAAAAATTAACTGGTTGTATAATTTTGCTCATTCTGTACTTCATTCTATTATAAGTTCATACCAGTAGAGGCAATCTGCTCTTCTTAGTGCTTTTATTCATTATTGACTCCCACATTGTGGTATGCTTTCACTCTTTGTATTTGATACAAGAACATTATAAATACAAGTTGGATTATTCACTAGTAATTTTCAATTTAATGATAAAGTAATTCAGTTGTACAGCACCTTTGATCAGCCAATTTTCAGCCTAAGTAATAGACTGCTTCACATTTGTAACTTTCTGTATTATTAGTTATGTCAACAATATTTGTCTTCCCAATTTGAAGTTGATCACTTCAGTATTAATTTTTCATTCATTTCTATATTTCATTTATCACGTAAAATTAACTAAAATGCTCTGGATTTATTTACTCTGATGATGCGACACAAAACCGGTAATGAGGCAAATCTTTAATTTAGCAGGTGATTGCTCGGATGTATATTTGCTGAATGAATACAAATGCAGGAGTCCACACAAAGATAATTTGCATTCACAGTGAGGGAACCTAAATGCTTGAAAATGAACTATTTTGTCAATAATGAGGGCTATTGATAGCGAGGCAAAAATAAATAAAATATTTTTTAAGAGATAGCAGGAACTGCAGATGCTGGAGAATCTGAGGTAACAAAGTATAGAGCTGGATGAACACAGCAGGCCAAGCAGCATCAGAGGAGCAGGAAAGCTGACGTTTCAGGCCTAGACCCTTCTTCAGACCCTTTTAGGCCTGAAACGTCAGCCTTCCTGGTCCTCTAATGCTGCTTGGCCTGCTGTGTTCATCCAGCTCTACACCTTGTTATCCCAAATATTTTTTAACCCTTAATCAATAGTACCTTTCCTTCTGACTAGCAGTTATATTGTTAAGATTTACTAGTATCACGACAAAGCCTTAGGAGCTGAAGAGGTTGAGGATTGATGATTTTCAAATGCATGGAAAAGTTGCTTGTGGAGGAGATGCGTGCAGTTGAGGCATTTCAGAGGGCATTGTTTAGGATATCTGGTGGACATGGATGAATTGAACCGAAGGGTCTGTTTCCATGTTCTACAGCTCCATGGCTCTATACTAAGGCTCTTAAAAAATACTTTTTACTAGTCCAGAATCAACTAACATGAATCCAATCGACCACATTCCATGTGAAATTGTCAACTACACTAAACATATTAAAAGTATAAGAAGTTCAATTATTTACAATCCAAACTAATCTTCTTCACAGGCAGTAGGAACTGCAGATGCTGGAGAATCTGAGATAACTAGGTGTAGAGCCGGATGAACACAGCAGGACAAGCTGCATCAGAGGAGCAGGAAAGCTGACGTTTCAGGCCTGGACCCTTCTTCAGAAAATTTTCTGCGGATGCTGGAAATCTTAAACAGACACAGAAAAGATACTCAGCAAGTCTGGTAGCATCTTGGAAAGTCAGGTCCAAAATTGATTTACCCCCCTAAAAATCTACCTGTATTAGTAGGACATTGGAAAAGAACCCAACAACAACCTAAAAATTAAGGATCATTAATATGATTCTGCTAATAAATGTGCTTTATGCTAAATTGTTAGATTTCTTTTTGATTGAATCAAGTAATTATTTGTTGAACGATATTGAACTGGACACTTAATATATGAATACTACAACATACAGGGGCCTCAGTTCCATACTTCTAATTTTGGTTTCAAAACACAGTTATGATAGTTAGGGGCAGTTATACCAGTGTAATTCTAATAAATGGTTTTGATGCTCACATTTCAAATGCAGCCCTGAGCCTACGTGGTCTTGCCTAACATCATGCACAGCCTCAAACTTCCTGAGCATTTTTTTTAAGCAAATCAGCTTTTTGTGCCAACTATCATGGTTTCAACATGCTTGAAACCTAATGATAATATTTACACAAGCAGATTAATTAATTGTGACAATATCACTAACCTAGCAATTGATATTCAGTATGGTGGCTTTGGCACTTCTGGCATGAATTCTGTTATGCTTCAGTTCAGGTAAATCCAATTAAAAGGTCTTTGCAAGTTCAAACATATTTTTCTTTGAAACACAATGTAATGTAGAGCTGGATGAACAAAGCAGGCCCGGCAGCATCAGAGGAGCAGGAAAGCTGACATTTCAGGTCTGGAACCTTCTTCTGAAATGGGGGAGGGGAAGGGGGCTCTGACATAAATAGAGAGAGAGGGAGACTGTGATGGAAGGTGGATAAGAGGAGATGGTAGGTGGAGAGAAGACTGACAGGTCAAGGAGGCCAGGATGGAGACAGTAAAGGTGAGTGTAGATGGTCAGTTAGGAGGGAGGGTCGGGTAGGTGAGAGGGAAAACGGACAGATCGAGGAAGCAGGGATGAGATTTACAGGTAGAAAGTGTAGGTGGGGGTTGGTCAGTGAGGTGGGAGATGGGGATAGGTGGGAGAAAGGACGGACAGATTAGGGAGACAGGAACGAGTTGGGCTGGTTTTGGGATGAGGTTGGGAGACGGGAGAATTTGAAGCTTGTGAAGTCCACATTGATACTATTGGGCCACAGTATTCCCAAACGGAATATGAGGTTCTGTCCCTGCAACCTTCAGGTGACATCGTTGTGGCACTGGAGGAGGCCCAGGATGGACATGTCGTCTGAGGATTGGGAGGGGGAGTTGAAGTGGTTCACGACTGGGAGATATAGTTGTTTGTCATGAACCAAGCGTTGGTTTTCCACAAAGCGGTCTCCAAGACTCCACTTGGTTTCCCCGATGTAGAGGAGGTCACATCGGGTACAGCAGATGCAGTAAACACATTAACAGATGTGCAGGTGAACATCTGTTTGATGTAGAAGGTCTTCTTGGGGCCTGGAATGGGGGTGAGGGAGGAAGTGTGGGGGCAGGTGCAGCTCTTCCTGTGGTTGCAGGGAAAAGTGCCGGGTGTGGTGGGGCTGGAGGGGAGCGTGGAGCAGACAAGGGAGTCATGGAGAGAGTGGTCCCTCTGGAAAGCAGATAAGGGTGGGGAGGGAAAAATGTCCTTGGTATTGGGGCCAGATTGCAGGTGGCAGAAATGGAGGAGAATGATGCCTTGAATCCAGAGGTTGGTGGGGTCATACGTGAGGACGAGGGGTATTCTGTCTCTGTTGTTATTGTGGGGAGGCGGTGTGAGGGGTCTATCTTCTCCTCTATCCACCTTCCATCATCACCTCCCCACCTCCTTTATTTATATCAGAGGCCCCTTCCCCTGCCGCATTTCTGAAGAAGGGTCTAGGCCTGAAACGTCAGCTTTCCTGCTCCTCTGATGCTGCTTGGCCTGCTGTGTTCATCCAGCCCTACACCTTGTTCTCTCATACTCCAGCATTGGCAGTTCCTACTATCCCTCACAATATAGTCTTGTTTTTATTTAGACAATTAGTGATAGATTTGGTTGAAGTATTCAAAATGCTGAAGTGATTGCTAATTTGAGAGGTATAAGGAAACATCCTCTCCCGAGTGATAAAGGATAGGGCTAGTAGTTCTTGCCAATTTTAATCATGGGTTTTCACTGATTTACCACTTGATCACTTCTGACCAAAATGACTAGGAAATCAATGGAAAGTGGTTGCATGACTGGTAATACTGTACGAATAAAAATGTATCATGTTGATAGAAACATAGCAAAGTATTTTGTACTTGGCATTAGGTAAGGGGATTTTTTAAAATTGTTCAGGACGCATGCTGGTTATGACAGTATTTAACGTCCATCCCTAATTGCCCCAGAGCTACTTCAGAGTTATCGAGGTCTACTGAGCTGTAAAAGGTTCTTCAGTCCATCGAATCGATGCTGGTCAGAAATAACCATTTACCGATTCTAATCCCAATTTCAAGCACTTAGCCTGAAATATCTTGGCATTGCAAGTGCATATCTAAACAGTTCTTAAATGTTTTAGGGTTTCTGCCTCTCCCACCCTTACAGGCAGTGAGTTCCAGGTTCCCACCACTGTTTAGGTGAGAAAGTTCCTCCTCACAGCTCCTCTAAACCTCCTGCCCCTTACCTTCAATCTGTGTCGCTAGTCACTGATCCCTCCATCATGAGGAAACATTTCTTGCTGTCCACCCTATCTAGGGCCCTTTTCACATCTCAGTCATATCCCCTCTCAATCTCCTCTTGGCTCTAAGGGAAATAACCCATTTGTCCAACATCTCTTCATCACCCCAGCCGAGGGAATATCCTGAGAAACCTCCTCTCCATGCTATCCTATCCCTCCTCCATGAGCTACACCTGTCCTTGGAGGGCAGCTAGGGACTTATGTTCCGCCTGATTTCCTTTACTCTGCATGGAGCTCCATGGTCAAAGCATTGTAGCAACAAACAAAGCCAGAGATTGATGCATCAGCACACACAGACCGTCTGCTCAGTCTTGTGAATGCACAGGTTAGAGGGGCATTGGTAGGAAGATGAACAGTACTGTTAGGAAGGGATTTCCTATGGAGGCCTGGGAAAAGGAAAGGCCCAAAGATTCCTGGTATGGCATTGAAGAACTCTCTTCAGGCAGGGAAGTGAATCATAGAGTCAATAGAGATGTATAACACTGAAACGGACCCTTCACTCTGGCTCGCCCACGCCAACCAGACAGTTTACATTAATCTAGTCCCATTTGTGAACATTTGGCCTATACCCCTCTAAATCCTACCTATTCATTTACCCATCCAGGTGCTTTTTAAATGTTGTTGAAACAAAGCAACGGCTTATACAGTAATCATTGCTCCAAGAAATTAAGGAAATCGGCACTGGAAAAAAAATCCTCCTAAAAGGAGCAGCTTTTACGATCACGATTTTCTCCCATCCACCATCTAGGATTCCAGTGGATGTAAGCAATGATTGGAGCAGCCATGATCCTATTGAATGGCAAAGCTGAGGGCTGAATTCCGTACGTCTGTTTCTTATTTCTTATGGCCTATTATCTTGGGTTGTGTTTCTGGAATGTTTGGCCTGGTGGAAACATCACCAGTTTTTCCCTTTTTGCATGCCTCAACTAAAAATAGCAGTCAAGTTTCTGATAGGATTATCAAACTTCAGCTCCATGTTTAACTACTCCTAAACACTCCCCTGTAGACAATTAAGAATGCATTTCCATTGACGTCATGGCCATTAATTATATTGCTGTAATAAAGCATGATGATACACAAAATTCTTGTAAAACATGGGGCTCCTAATGTGCTAAGGATTAGCCTATGAGTAACATGTACACTGACATTTGTTCTTTCCAATGATATCCAACCTGTCATTTGCATAACATTATTCCTCCATATAAAAAAAGTAAAAACATTAGGGGCTTAAAATGTTACCAGGGCTCAGGTGTATTTACTGTTTCAAGAGAAACTTAGAAACTAGGAGCAGGTGTAAGCTATTCGACCCTACGAGCCTGCTCTTTCAAGTCAGTACACTGTTCCCACTTTCGCCAATGTCCTTTGACACCTTCAGCCCGAAGAACGATCGGTTACAGTTGCAATCTGTGGTCTGTTTCGTGCATGAGATACTGCCAGCACAGTGACACTTACATGTCTGTTCAAATTGAAGTTTTCAGGAAAACATTTCCTGCTCTCCCAATTTCATCTCACAAAAAAAGGAAATGCTGAAAATACCCAGAAAAAGGTGGTGAACTTTGCTAAAATAAAAAGAGAGATTCTGCCAAAGTTTTCCAGGTGACACTCACCAGGACTCATGCAAAAATGTCAAATTTTAATCAATCAGAACAATTTACATCACAGGAGAAAATTGATTTGATTGGTTGCCAAGCTGACTCTGATTCGTCAACATTGGCAAAGAAGTAGGGAACTATAGGTTCCAAAGCTCCTGGGTCATTGACTAAAGGCACAAGACTTTAACACCTTACTTTCGTTTGTGAAAAATAGGTCCCTACAGATGATAGTAGCTAATGGAAATAGCTCAGATATGGCTCATGTAAATGTTCAAATCAACATCTATTCCACTAATCTTCCATAGAAATTCCAAGTCCTTCACTCCTGCCTTCTGTCCACTTTTCCATCTTACTGCCTTAATGGGTGTTTTGTGACTTATTTTTATGAGAGAAGATCTATACCTTAGCACTGTTAATGGAATTTGCTAAAACTGCACAAAGCATGACTCAGACCACAGCTAGAATACTGTGAACAGTTTTAGCTCACTTATCTAAGGAAAGATTTACTGTATTGGAAGCAATCCAGAAGGGGTACAGCAGGCTGACATCAGGTACGGAGGGACTGTCTTATGAGGAGAGTTTGAGTAGGTTGTGCCTGTATTCATTAGAAAATAGAAGAATGAGAGGCTACCTAATTGGAATCTTAGAGGACTTGACAGGGTAGAAATGTTGCTATCTTTTGTGGGAGAGCCTAGGACCAGAGGTCATAGTCTCAGAATAATTTATGACAGAGATGAGGAGGAATTTCTTCTCTCAGAGGACAGTGAATCCGTGGAATTCTTTATCGTGGAGGGTTGTTGAGGCTGGGTCATTACGTATATTCAAGTTTGAGATAGACAGATTTTTAATCAGTAAGACTATCCAGGGTATGGGGAGAGATAATGGGAACTGCAGATGCTGGAGAATTCGAGATAACAAAGTGTGGAGCTGGATGAACACAGCAGGCCAAGCAGCGTCTTAGGAGCACGAAAGCTGACGCTTCGGGCCTAGACCCTTCTGTCAGCTTTTGTGCTCCTAAGATGCTACTTGGCCTGCTGTGTTCATCCCGCTCCACACTTTGTTATCCACGGTATGGGGAAACAGCTGGAAAGTGGAGGTGAGGATTATCAGATCAGCCATGAACTCATTTAATGGCAGAACAGACTCAATGGGCTGAATAGCTTTCACCTGCTCCTATGCCTTATAGAATGTTGGTAATAAAAATATTTTCCATTACTGCTCAGTCCCTTTTCTCACTGTTTTCTCCTGCTTGATCACAAGGTAGCTACTAATTCAATAGATGCACTTAAGCAACATGAATCATACACCAATTCTGTAGCCAATGATTATTTATGCACTCGTGTGTAAGTCACAGTTACAGTTGGAATAAATATACACAACAGGGTCACAACAGTTAGTTACAACACATTATAGGGGAGCAGCTATATTTCTTATTTGTAGAATCTCAGATTTAATATCAGCTGATTCATAAAAGCAGGAATATTCCAATAGGAGTGGTTAGTGAATTAAATCCTTGGTGAATAATATATTGGCAACAAGCACAGAGTTTGGCTTTATCCAAATGGCAGTGTTGCAGATTGTTTTATGCTATAGGTCTTTTGTAACTCTAAAATGGTATTGACATTTAATTTGATACAGAAACTCAGTTATTTTGTACCATAGAGAGACACAAAATGGCTCGATGTTCTCAAAGCAGAGGTCCCACTCAATCCACGATTTACGTCATTGGTGTTTTCGACTGTTCTTGACCATGGGAATCTCATGATAAAATACACTGCACCTAAAGACTTTGTGCAGATGAATAGGAAGGAGGGTTTTTATGCAATGAATATTCATGTTTTTTTTGTAATGTGTCAAGAATTACCCATCCTCATTATGAATCATTCAAATTGTCCCAGACCACTGAAAGGGAGAAGTGACAAGCTACATGAAACAGCTAGTTGGAGATTGCAGCTTTGGCATGAAGCCATCATGGCCAATGGAGTGTACAGTGAAAACCACAAACTCCTGCAAAACGCAGATAAGATGAGGCATATAAATTCATGTGGTCATTAAGTGATTGCAGTCAGTTCCTGAAAGATCATTTCAAATTCTGCAAGGAGATCTCTGTAAACAAAAGGCTTTCATGCTAATCCTTGGTATGCTGCTCACAAGTTGACCACAGAATTTTATATTATTATGAATCCATTAGAAGAATGAAGGCAATCCTTCACAATACCAAGCCACAATATTTTAGTTAGGGGATTTGAACAAATTCTATCCATGCAGGCTATTCAAGAAAAATAGCACTCAAGCCCTTGCAGAGATCATAACTGGATATTCTATACAAATAACTAACATTTCACATGAGATAGAACCTCATTAAGGCTCTCAGCCTAATCCCCCAAACTATTTACTTTCACTTTCAACATGCAATAAAATCAGTGGAAAATATTAGGCAAACATTTTTAATTCTTTTCATTTCCAGTGCAGGTAAATCCTCACTCATTGATAAATTTTGACATTGTCATTACACAATGAAGCATTTACTGTCTAACAGTGCTTTAAAAATACTGATGAGGTGTGTTTAATGCTTGGCTTCTCAGTGGGTCCTCTGTTAGTTGTCTTTGGGGTCCTTTTGTGAGACTGGTGATAGTGCTATGAGTGAAACAAATAGAGGCACCCACCTCTCCTGGAAATAACTGGGCAAGGGCTAATAGATGGAATAGTGCTGTTGATCAATTCCTCATCCTCTACCAACTTACAGGAGCTGTAAGAACTTTCGCTGAGGAAAGGAAGCTAGAATTGTTGAAGGATTAATAAATGGTTCAATCACACCATGACTTATTGATATTGGCAAAAACAATATTTATTTATATTCTTGAATAAAATACATTTCCTGGCTTTAATTGAGTGAGTTCAGCTCAAATAGCTATCCTGCATGTTTACCTTACTATAAAATAAAGCAACTTTGATTTGATTCATTAAGTTTTTATTCCAGAAACATTGAACATTACAGTGAAGAAAGGAGCCATTCAACCTGTTGAGCCAGTGATGGCTCTCTGAAAGAGTAACTCAGCCCACCCCACTCCCATGCCCTTGGGAGAGATTGAAAGAGTGTTTGTGTAAAAAAAAACATGAATATTGAGCCCAGATCGCAAAGGAACCAAAAAGTGTATTGTGCAGGTTATGGGACATCTTGCCCCAATTTCCTTAAAAGACTCGAAGCAACTAATTTGTGAAAGCATTACAAACAATATGAAATAACTTGAGCCCAACATAGTCAATACTTGAAATGTTACAAGATAAAGCCACTGGCAACAACAGCCTGTCACAGTTAGTTTATGCAAGACATGAAATCTTAAAATTGAAAGGCTAATTAGTTGACTATCAGTCTTTCAAAAATAGCAATTGATAGCTGTCAACTAAATTATTTTTGTTTATGAAGATGTTAAGATTTGTTGACATTAGGTGCAGTAAGTGGTATTTAGTAATTACTGAAATGAATTACAGCCTAATTAGCCTCATCTGGAATGTTAATGAATGTACACTGGGGAGATGATATGCAAGTCTCCCCTTTACATTCAATAGCATTGCCACCACTCAATACCCCAACATCAACATTCCGAGTGCTTAACATTGACCAACTTTATATCACTGTGGCTACAACAGCAGGTCAGAGGCCAGTAACTCATCTCCTGACTGCCCAAAGCCTGTACACCATCTACATGTCACAAGCTAGGTGTGTGATTGAATACTTTGTACTTACCTGGATGAGCGCAACTCCAATAACAAGTTGAAAATGACACAGGACAAAGCAGTCTACTGGATCATCACTCTATCTACGATTCACATTCATTGTCCCCTCCACAACATGCAAGCAACAGCATCATGTGCCATATACAGTGCCTTTCAAACTCCTGATCTGTTCCACCCAGACAGACAAGACTGACTGACAGAGATAGTAGGAACTGCAGGTGCTGGAGAATCTGAGATAACAAGGTGTAGAGCTGGATGAACACAGCAGGCCAAGCAGCATCAAAGGAGCAGGGAAGCTGACATTTTGGGCCTAGACCCTTCTTCAGAAATGAAGACTGACTGACATGTGGGTTCACCACTACCTGCAAGTTCCCTCGTAAGGGTCAACACACCACAGGCGAGGGGCAAGGTTGAGAAGGTAGGATCTTCCTGGTAACCTCACCCAGCAATGGGCCTGGTGTCACCCTGTATCACAATTAGCTGTCCAGCCCCTCGTTCATGCCTTCCTGACAGAGAATGCATTTCTGTTCCTTTATTATTGATATGTTAAAAAGCTTAAACTCTTTTCCTAATAGGAATAAGCTGTACGTAAATACAATTAAGCTGCTCAACGCCAGCTTCCTGAGGGCAAATAAGGATGGACTGGCCTTTTTAGCAATGTCCACATCCCATGAGAAAATGACAAAAAGATGTTCGCATGTAATCAGGAGCAGCATCATTTATTTTTCAAAGACTTTAATTCTGAGAAAAGTTCACTGTTACCTTCTAAATCTTAATGAAGATAATAGAGGGAACTGAAGAGGGAGAAATGAGACATATTGGTGATTTTCACATGTTACCAATTTAATTTTTGAGCTGAAAATATTATGCCAAGTGGCCAATCAATAAGGCTGCACTTAGAACATGTTTCAAGGGTTCAGCGAGAATGAAGGATATTATGTGTTAAAATCTGTTTTTTTTCAAAAGAATCTAAAACCTAAGCTGCTGATACCATGATTTGTGATTTAAAACATCATAAGATATTTTGCCCTGTGAATGGATGTTAAATATTCTAGATGGTGATTTGAAAGATGTCTGTTGCAGGTGTCCTGACTTGCTTGTAGTTAATTTGTAGTCAGAACTTTTGAGCATAAACAGAAATGCAGCACTAAATGTACCTCTGATTTTTAAAACTATTAAACTTTTTGTTTCTTGAGAGGTGGCTCAGTAGTTAGCACTGGAGCTGGATGAACACGGCAGGCCAAGCAGCACCTTTGGAGCACAAAAGCTGACGTTTCGGGCCTAGAGCCTTCATCAGAAAGCCTCGCTGCACCAGGGGCTTGGGTTCAATTCCAGCCTCGGGCAATAGCCTGTGTGGAGTTTGCACACTCTCCCTATGTCTGTGCGGGTTTCCTCCGGGTGCTCCGGTTTCCTCCCACAGTCCAAAGATGTGCAGGCTAGGTGGACTGGCCATGCTAAATTACCTATAGTGTTCAGGGATGTGTAGATTAGGTGGGTTTGGGAAGGGGTCTGGATGGGATGTTCTGATGGTCAGTGTGGACTTGTTGGGCCAGAGGGCTTGCTATAGGGGTTCTGTGGAAATATACTCTCTAGTTGTGGAGTAAAACTTATAATGAATTGCATTGGTCACAAAAAATTGGGCATGGTTTGGGACATAAGAACTAGAAGCAGGAGAGGATAATTCAGCTCCTTGAGCCTGCTCCACCATTTAGTGCAATCATTGCTGATCTTATCTCAGCCTCAACTCCACTTTCCCGTCTGGTCTCTATTACACTTTAACCTGTTACTAATTTAAAAACTGATCTCCTTCTTAAAATTAGCCAATAACCCAGCACGCAGTACAGTCTGGAGAAATGAATTCCACAGATTCACAGCCCTTTGAGAGAATTAATTTCTGCTCATCTCTGTTTTAAATCTGCCGCTCCTTAATCATAAAACTATGACCTCTCATTCCAGATTGTCATACATGAGGAACCAACCATTCTTTGTCAATCTCCTTTAGCATTTTATCAACCTCAGTTAGACCTTCTCTCATTCTTCTAAACTCCGGACAGTGCAGACCTAAACTGCTCAATCTCTGTTCTAAGACCAATCCCTTATCTCTGCAATCACCTCAGTAAAGCTAGTTTCATTGGTTATCCTCCATGTAATAACATTTGACTTGTTAGAAAACACATTCCTATGTAATTATACCAGTAACGATGGGAAAAGGCATTATGGAATTATTTGTCAAACCCTTTTAATGATTTGTTGTTCGAATAGAGTAACTGCAAAGTCGGGAATGTCTCACATAATTGTGGCTATCTTCACGCAAAGACACAGCCACACAGTGAAGCCTTAGAGCTGGATTTTGCAGTCACTTGTATGGTCACAGTTGGACGAAGATTGACTTTAAAGGCAACACTTGCTATTAGTATGTCAGTCTATCAATGCCTCTGAAGTACACTGTATTTTTCAAAGCGAGGGATGGTTACTGGCAATCTCCACTTTTTATTTGCAATCTCTATGCTTCCAATGAACTGGCTGCAAAGCTTGTTGAAGAGCTTGTTAACAGACAGGACGAGCACAGAGTACATTCTCAAAGCTTTGCACCAGGGAAGCGAATGATTGAAGTTTATAAGTTAACAGCTGGGATTTGGGAGCACAGGGGTATGCATTGATCCTGCTGGTTCAGATTTAGGAAAAGAAAGAGATTTTCTAACGCAGTTAAGCAGGGCAGAATAAGAATTTGCATGGACTATGTTGCAAACAGGTGAGGAAGGGAATCTGTTCCTCTTTATTGAGTCAGCTGCAACAAGTAGTTTAATTTCCCTTCTCAGAGCGTGTAATTCCCTATTACACATCAATTAAAATGTAGTTTGCTGGAAAATTCAGGAGCTAATTATCAACTTTGTCTGGAGTGTATAAAGACTCTACTTTTCATTGTGGATTGAAATGGGAACAGGACAACTTTAAAAGCCAGGGATTGTCAAATCATAGAATCCCTGCAGTGGTGGAAGAGGCCATTCAACATATCAACGACCCTCCAGAGACTAACCCCACAGTACCACAGCTAATCCTTCTAACCTACACACCGCTGGACACTGTGAGGTAATGTAGAATGGCCAACCAACCTTAACCTGCACGTCTTTGGAGTGTTGAACGAAGCCAGAGCACCTGGATGAAACTCTTTTTTCTGATGAAGGGTCTAGGCCCGAAACGTCAGCTTTTGTGCTCCTAAGATGGTGCTTGGCCTGCTGTGTTCATCCAGCTCCACACTTTGTCATCTCGGGTACTGGAAGGGACTGTTGCACTTTTTTATAAAAGCAAGCTACCAGTCGTCATTGTCAGTGCTCTTTAAATTGTTGCTTGTTCAACCAGTGGGCGCTGGTTTGTTGCATGCAAATTGAAACCAAGACATGTGCAAAGTGATATTCCACCGGCAACAAGGAGCAGATTTGTCTGTGGACTCACAACCTATTATTATGGCAAAGGTCTTCTGCCTCCCAACCAGTATGTTATTGATTCCCAGCTAGCTGAACAGCTCATAGCTGTGAACAGAATAACCAGAAGCCTTGGGGATCTTGGGTACGGGAGCTGACATAGCCTTATTTCTACACTAAAACTATACATAAAAGTCTGATGAAGGCCAGTTTAACTTCTCTATCCAGTTGTTGAAATCCGCTGCATTTATCTAATAGGTCAGAGACTTTATAAGTTGTGAGCTAGTTGTTCTGTGCCTCTTGCAAACAAGTAAAATTCACTGATAAGGGAGACTGAAAAACAGCAAACCCTGGCAAGACATCAGCTGACCAGAGGATCATCTCAGTGAATATTGGGGACAACAGTTGCTGAACTATCTTCCTCATCACACCAACATATTTTCTTTCGTCTGTCTGTGTCAGGGGTTTTCACAGGGAGTTAGAGTTTTATCAGCGGAGATAAATATAAACAGTTTATAGCTGTTTACCTCCTGGAAAATTGGAAAATTTTGTGTACTTCAATAAACTCTTGAGGTTTTTCAACCTCTCTGGAAGTAGCGGTATGCTACACTGCTATGCCAATATGCCAAACCAGTGAGGTGTGACACATGAATGAAAATAATTTTATTACCTACTAACACTGAGAAAAAAAGTAAGAAAAATGTGACATCAAAGAAACACACCACATACACATAGACACACACCAAGCACATTCACACAGAGATACGCACACACACCACATACATCTCACACACACACATGCCCACACATCACACATGCAGGTAATAAGTTTAAGAGAAGGGAGGGATGGTGTCTCGTACACACAGAGACATAAAAGCAGGAACAGTCTAAAGTTATGAGAGTGCTTGAGTTGTGAAAGGGAAGTGTTGCTCCGTGAGCAGCAGTGGCTGGCTATTTTCCCATGTTTCTGTTATTATTCTGGCATTAAGATAAACAGGGAGACAGTGAATTTTCCAGGTTTAGGAATGATGAATCCATGGTCCAGACATTCCAAACAGGGTCAGAAACCTTATTTCTGCAACCCCTCAATATCAAGAACATCCTTCCTCAGACAAGGAGACCAAACCAGTCCACAATACTCAAGGTGTGACTTCACCAAGGCCCTGTATAACTGCAGTAAGACAGACAATGCAGGACAAAACCTGCCAGGGCTCACAGGGAGAAATCCTCCATGAAAATCAATGAAAATCACACTTTGACAATTTTTTTTTATTTATTCATTCACAAAATGTGGACATCACTGCATCTATTGCCCAGAGGGTAATTAAGAGTCAACTACATTGCTGTGGGACTGTTGTCACATGTAGGCCAGACCAGGTAAGGATGGCAGTTTCCTTCCCTAAAGGATGTGAGTGAATTTTTCCATTTTGATGAAGTTATTTTAAAAAATCAAGATTTTGCGTACGCTTTACAGTTTGGTCCAGCATGGAAAACCCCAGTAATGTGAGAGCAGACATGGACATGGAGCTGTTGCATTCAATCCAACATGCTGGTGTTGTGCAGTGTAAAGTGTATGATTTATATATATTCTGGGATCATTTATTTTAGATCTTGGATTTTGAAATAGTGGCATGTGGGTTTTGATTTGTGTGTAAAATGGAGTTCAATGATTAACTTGTCAACATTTGCAGAGCATTGATATTTTTTAAAACCAAACTGAAAAAGAGAGTCCCGAGAATAGTAACAGAGAAACTAGAATACATAGAAAATAGGTGTAGGAATAGGCCATTCAGCCCCTTGAGCCTCTGCTACCAATTAATACGATCATGGCTGATCATGAAATCTCAGTATTCAATTCTTGCCCTTTAGGGATTTAGCCAAGCACTTCTGATCTGGAAATTTCAAATTAAAGTCCTTACGTGGGGTAATCCATGACCATGGGTAAACATTTTAGGACTGAGCTAAGGAAAAATTTCCTCACTCATTTGATTGGTGATCCTATGGGATTCATAACCACAGAAAATACTTGAGGAAAAAACATTGTGTTTTTCAAAAAAGGGGGTAAATATGGCTCTTGTGGTTAAAGGGATCAAGAGATAAGGAGGGAGGGCAGGATTAGGATATTAAAATTAATGATCTGCCAGGATCATATTAGATAGTGCGATAGATGTGTCGAATGGCCTATTCCTGCTCCTATCTTCTATGGATCTAACCACTCTGAAACCATACCTTTTCTACAGGACAAACTTTCACACATTTAACTTCCACCGAGATTTCTGAGAACAAAAACCAAAAGCTTTCTCAGCTGTGGATTCTTCCCGTGAGTAGAAAAAAGTCTGGATTCTCCTTGACATGAAGCATGCCTTGGCTTATCTATGTTTATTCTGATCACTTGTACAACTCTCCCAATGTAAACAATACAATGTGGATAAATGTGAGGATATCCACTTTGGCCACAGAAACAGGAAGCCACATTATTATCTGAATACTGGCAGTTTAGAAAAACGTGAGCTGCAACGGGACCTGGGTGCGAGGTATACAGAGAGTGAAAAGGGCAATCAAGGGGAGGCCTGAGGATTGCCTGTAGGGCCCAGACATATACACATATTCCTCCTGAGGCAAAATAAAATCTAAATGCGCTGAACAAAGTGTGGAGCTGGATGAACACAGCAGGCCGAGCAGCATCTTAGGAGCACAAAAGCTGACGTTTTGGGCCTAGACCCTTCATCAGAAAAAGGGGAGGGGAGAGGGCTCTGAAATAAATAGGGAGAGAGGCGGAGGCAGATCAAAGATGGAACGAGGGGAAGATAGGTGGAGAGGAGACAGACAAGTTAAAGAGGTGGGGATGGAGCTGGTAGAGGTGAGTGTAGGTGGGGAGGTAGGGAGGGGATAGGTCAGGCTGGGGAACCCTGCAGCCCAATGGTATCAATGTGGGTTTCACCAGCATCAAAATCTCCCCTCCCCCACTGTATCCCAAAACCAGCCCAGCTCGTCCCCGTCTCCCTAACTTGTTCTTCCTCTCACTTATCCCCTCCTCCCACCTCAAGCCGCACCTCCATTTCCTTCCTACTAACCTCATCCCGCCCCCTTGACTTGTCCATCCTCCCCAGACTGACCTATCCCCTCCCTACCTCCCCATGTACGATACATCTCTACCGACTCCACCCCCACCTTTTTAACTTGTCTGTCTCCTCTCCATCTATCTTCTCCTCTATCCATCTTTGATCTGCCTCCTCCTCTCTCTCTATTTATTTCAGAACTGTCTCCCCATCCCCCTTTTCTAATGAAGAGTCTAGGCCCGAAACGTCAGCTTTTGTGCTCCTAAGATGCTGCTTCGCCTACTGTGTCCATCCAGCTCTACGCTTTGTTATCTCAGATTCTCCGGCATCTGCAGTTCCCATTATCTCTAAACGCGCGTACCCAGCTTTCATAGCCAACTCCACACAGACAGTTGCCCAAGGGTGAAATTGAACCCAGGTCCCTGGCACTGTGAGGTAGCACTGCTCACCACTGAGCCACCATGCTGTCCCTATCCAGCCCTAGCATGACTCATACAGGAATGCCATGGGAATCCCACATTTGAAGAGCAGTGTCATTGGTAATTAGCTGAAACCTTAGTACATCCTCCTGACTGTGAAAATAGCTGTAGACAGTGGAGCATCTTAACGAGAAATGTTTTTCTCGTCAAAACATTTGAACGTGCCTTATCAATTCCAGTGAAGTGAAAGGCTTCAGCAAACAGCCAATCCCATTGTGTCAGGTACAAGTACATGCTGAATAATTATAGTTTGCAGCCTGATTATGTTCTTATTTATGCCTCAGTTGTATTGGAAAGCAAGTTCCTGGAATTTCCATGTAATTATTATAACTTTGAGACCATCATTGCCTAGTGCGTTCAGGTTACAACTGGGACTCCACTGTCAAGTTACAACTGGAGGGAACAGTAGCATACCAAGTGGACCATCTGGAACAAACTGTGAGTGGATCAGCTGTAGCAATCATTGCAATGGTATATGCCAGCATATTGTAACTGTTAGTGCCATCTGGGAAGCCTCGAATAGATTGACAGTCACCAATCCTCCTCCCTGGTATCGATCCAAGCAACTGATACCATCTGGAGAAAAGGCACACACAAACTCTTCAGTAGAAAATAGGCTCAATTACGAGGTATAATAGATAGGTTTATTGCGGATTATTTAATAGCTAGTCATATTACATCTGATTTACATGATTATCTATTGTAGGGACATTAGGCTCAACTTAAAAGTGACTTCAGGTTATGACATTAGCTCCGTACAATTAATATTGAGAACTTTCACTGCAGCACTCTAGATATATTTTATTGCACACCTCTGCAGCAGGTGAGACTTGAACTCAGGCTTCCTGGCTCAGATGTAAGGACATCACAAGAATCTCTACGAAGTACTCAACACCCTGTGATGCATGCACAGCGAGCCATACTCGGCACTTCATAGCATCAGTCCATTATATCCAGGTGTGAGGAGCTTAGATTGTGATGTTGGTTAACCCTTCCAGTTACCAACTGCTTTGGGCTGGTTGAAGTGAAGTGTCTGATTCTGTGCTGTATGACTCGAAAACAGTGATAGTGATGTTAATCTGAGTAGATCATTGGAAAATCAAGCTTCTGGACAATTGCATTTTCTTGGAGAGTCAGCTGCCAATAATAGGAGGTTCAACTATGACGCACTTGGATGGTGAGCTGTTGACACTGGGAGGATCTGTTTTGCCATGCTAGTATGAATGGCTTTTATTTTGACAGCAAATCCATACAGAGACCATGGAGATATAGTGTTAAATTGGCGTCTCTGCAATGCACTATCTGATACTACACATTGCAAACCTATGCAAACAGAGTTCCATTAAATCAGTTGTTTACAATACTGTTTAATATCTGATTAAAGCAGGAATGGTGTTTGCTTCCAGTATTATATTTTATTGTTGAACTTTGTGGCTTTATTTGTGATCTACGATTATGCCACATGCAGCTGATTGTCAGTGTGTGGTATATGGGGTCATGGACTGGAAACCTCATCTTAACATACATCACATTCATATTTAATAGTGTACATGATTAGAGTTTGATTGTTTTTTCTGTGCAAGTTTCCATACTCAAAATATTTGAACATAATGGCCAAAGACACTGTCAAATTTGAGCTAATGAAAGATGGTGTTACAGTAAAACATGCTCACAATTCAGTAATGTTATCTCATCATAATCCTTAAAAGCTTTGTCTTAATCATGTCTTCTCATTAAACATTTGAACGCTCCTAATCAATTCCAGTGAAAGGAAAGGCTTTAGCAAACAGGCAATCCCACTATGTCAGGTACAAGCATATGCTGAATAATTATGGTTTGCAGCCTGATTATGTTCTTATTTATGCCTCAATTGTATTGGAAAGCAAGTTCCTGTAATTTCCACGTAATTATTATAACTTGCTGGCAGTCTCCATGATGAACAAAATGCAGGGGCCAGCTGTGCCTTTTCAATGCCTACAAGTGATCTTTACACTTGGTAATAAGCACTTGACTCTGAATGGAAAGGGGGTTTTGCAGTCACTCCTCGCAATAACCTTGTCAAAGGGATGGAGCATTTAACCCTTCACTGTGAAAGGCAAATGCTGCCCTGGATTCATTGTGAAGTATTTTCACCTTGGGTCAGTTTTCAATGTTGTTAGATTTACCGAACAGCCAAGAATACCAGTTTTTATCAGCTGCAGTGGATACTTGGCAAGAACGTACCATAATAGCCACTGATCAAAATTCTAAACCTGCTCGATATCAAAGTGCAACAATTTGAACAGCAAAGAATTCAACCCAAGCTGTTTGAAAAGCTACTTAGTTTGATCCCTTTCCCCAAACCTCAATTCTTTTCATCCTTGTCAAGTATTTATTTGGAGACAGCAAGAGCTGCCAATGCTGGGGTCAGAGATAACACAGTTGAGCTGGATGAACACAGCAGGAAAGCCGACGTTGCAGGTCGGGACTCTTCTTCAGTATTCAGATTTTCAGAAGACGGGTCCCAACCCAAAACATCAGCTTTCCTGTTCCTCTGATGCTGCCTGACCTGCTGTGTTCCTCCAGCTCCACAAGTATTTATTTGGTTCTCTTTGAAAGCTATTACTGACACTACTTCTGTAATATACCGCTTTATACATCAGGACAACTCACTCTCTAAAAATAATCCTCTCCACTAAACTCCCCATTTGCCAACTGTCTTGGATACGTTGCTTTTCAATTCATACAATCTCTACAGGATGGTAGCAGGCCTTTCAGCCCATACCAACCCTCCAAAAAATTACCCTATCTCTGTAACTCTGCATTCCCCAAGGCTAATCCACCTAACCTAGGCATCTCTAGACACTGTAGCAAAGCCAATCCACCTGTCTCTTACATCTTCGGACTGTGGGAGGACACCCACACAGACACAGGGAGAATGTGCACACTCCACACTGATAGTCGCCTGCATCTGGGATTGAACCCAGGTCACTAGCACTATGAAGAGGAAGTGCTAAGAATTAGGCCAACCATGACACCCCTTTCCCCTGCCTTAGACTCTGGAAAAGTCTTAAAGGATTGGAAAACTACCACCTTTATTTAACAAAGGACAGAAGACACAAAAAGAAACCAGCTAACAGGTCAGTTAGCTTAATGATAATGGGAACTGCAGATGCTGGCGAATCCAAGATAACAAAGTGTGAGGCTGGATGAACACAGCAGGCCAAGCAGCATCTCAGGAGCACAAAAGCTGATGTTTTGGGCCTAGACCCTTCATCAGAGAGAGGGATGGGGAGATCCCTCTCTGATGAAGGGGCTAGGCCCGAAACGTCAGCTTTTGTGCTCCTGAGATGCTGCTGGGCCTGCTGTGTTCGTCCAGCTCCACACTTTGTTATCTTAAGTTAGCTTAATGTCTTTTTTTTTGGGAAAATGCCGGCTTCTATTATAAAGGACGCAATAGCAGAGCACTTCGTAAATACACGATACAATCGGGCAGAGTTAGCATTGCTTCACAAAGAGGAAATCAGGCCTGAAAGATTTACCAGTATCCTTTGTACGCGTGAAAGCAGGATAGCTGAAGGGGTAGCAGAGGATGTAACAATATAAATTTTCAGAAGGCATTTGATAAAGAAAGTTACTTTAGAAAAAATAAAGTATTGGATGAAAATTGCACAAGACACATTTCCTTATCTTTTGAAAGGAGTAAGGCCAATGATAATAACTCCCTCACAATTCCCTCATTCAGAAGACAAACCATCAATATTAACCCAGCTTTTGAGGTTGTTGTAAAGCATTTATATGAGGCACAAAGACAGAAAGGCTCAAGGAAAAGACCACAGCATCCAAATATCTTTTCTCATGCATTGCAGCAAAGATCTTGTGACACAGTCGCCAGTGTCACTGCTTCTAAGAGAGAAGCGCTGGGTTCAAGTCTCAGTCCAAGACCTGAGAAGGTGCAGTCATCCTGCGGACAAACAGATCAAGTAGCAACTTGTAGATCCCTCCAACACATACTAATGACAGGTGGTAATAGTGAGATAAATTTCTAGATAGCCACATGATTAAAAGAAATTGGAGCTCCAAGATGCTTATCAAAGTTGTCAACCACAGGAATGGAAACTACACAGTTTATTCAATCCCCTGGACTTAGCTGTAGCAGATATCTAACAGGATGCAATTTTAAATTAGCGCTAAATTAATCCAGCGAATTTAAAGAGTAAAACCAGCATTGTGGCAACTGGGATTTGCAGTGTGACAACACAAGGCGCTAGAATATCCACTTTTGAACCTGAAGTGAGCACTAGAGAGAGGTAACATGAAATGATTTGACGGTTCTATCTGTGAAAGGGTTAATAAATATAGTCAGTCCTGTCCAAAGCAGGGCAAACTAAAACCTTGTAACTCATTTATTTTTATTTTAAACTTGAAGAAACTGGAATTGAGGCTAGCTTCAGAGAAACTGTAAGTGAGTGACTGAGATGGAGCTGAAGTTCCAGCTGAGAAAAGAGAGGAGAGAGAAGTCCAGGAAAGAAGGAGAGAGAGAATTTCAGGAAAAGGTAAGAGAATCCACTTTTCAAAACTAAGAGCAACAAAGGGAACTAAAAATGTGAATTTAATCCTCACATTTGATGAGGAAGATGTAGATGCCTTATTCATTAACTTGGGAAGATTTATAGAATAGCAAAGGTGGGCCATGGGAAGGTGGACCCTTACTGCAGCTGTGCAAAGTAACAAAGTTTACAAAAGTGTACCGCCCATTTTCTGATGAGATTTCAGCAAATTATGAGATGGCGAGGAAACACAGTTAAAGTTGTCTACACGCCTTTAAAATTCAATTCAAAAGTAACTAAGCTTCTTCACTTTGAACATATAGCAGACACCAAGACATATAAATGTCCCTCAGAAGAAGACTGCTCGACTGCTAGTGTTGCCAGAAAGAAAATACAAAACTTGTTGCACAAAGAGGAAGATTGAAACCCAGAATTCACAGAATTTGTACTTTGCAGAAAGAGACCATTCAGCCCATCAAACCTGCAATGGTCTTGTTACCTAATGCCAATCACCTGCCTTTTCCCCATATCGCTGTACACTGTTACTATCCAAAAAACACCCAATGTCCCTTTTCAATGCCTCGATTGCACCCACCTCAACTACCTTTCCAGGGAGTGCTCTCCAGATCCTAACTGCTCGCTTCCCCCTCAAATCTATAGTCAAGAATACCAGGGGAAATCTAACAAAGAACCCCCAAACTCTTTGAAGGATTGTCCACATTTGAAGCCAAAAGACAGGATTTACACGTCAAAATCTCTCTCCGTGAATATCAATTTGGGGTTCTGGCTGCAGAAGGGGTAGTAACGTTCAGCGACATTGCAAAGAATGCTCTTTTTGGCAGCGGTTCTGTAACCCTGAGAGAAAAATTGGCTCAATCCAAAACTTTTTCAAAACGTGGAAAGCTGCTGCTTCCAGGAAAACGGAGAATGTTTCACAATTCCAGTTCCAGTCACCCTGTACCTTGTTCTGATTACCTGCAGGCTGGTATGTGGATGTATGCCTTTGGAATGTGAGGTGAATCTTACCGGTCATTGGGAGTTATTTAGCTCAGTTGGTTGGACAGCTGCTTTGTAATTCAGGGGAACACCATCAGTGTGGGTTCAATTCCTACATTTGCTGAGATTAGCATAAAGAACTCTCCTTTTCATCCTTGCTCTTTTCCTGAACTATGATGACCCCCAGGTTAAACGACCATCTGTTCTCTCTATCTTTCCAGAGAGAGAACAGCCCTATGATTAAGTAAGACAATCACAATTTTATTTTACTTTTAACTTTTTATCGTGGTCATTTACATTAAAATCAACACATTAATCTTAATTTTGATTATATCAAGGGCTTGTTTCTTTAATACATGTTCCAGTGCATTCTGAATGAAGGGAAAATACACAGTTATAAAAATTCTCAACTCTGTTCTAGCCTTCTCAAGAGCCGAAAGAAAGGAGGTGATTCATTTCTCTAGGTATGCTCATAACAAAGTATTTATTGCCACAGAAACCTCATTGGGGTCAGGGGGTACAGTTGGCTGAGCTGGCAGAGAGGCTGGTGTAGATCAGGCTTTTGCCAACAGCTGAGGGTTTGATTCACACCCCAAACTGGATGTACAGTGTTGCAGGTCAGTAACACTTTTTGGTTTGTAGGACCAAATCAATGAAGTTTGAATTTCCCAATATTCATAACAAATAAGCAATACTGGTTTTAATGTTGTGCAATGAGGCAGACTTGATTAGGGGCCTTACGGTAAAGGAACCCTTAGGAGGCAGTGATCATCAGATGATAGAATTTACTCTGCAATTTCAGAGAGAGAAGATAGAATCAGAGGTAATGGTATTACAGCTGAATAATGGCGACTACAGTGGTATGAGGAGGGAGCTGGGCAGAATTGACTAGAAGAGGAGTCTAGCAAGAAAGACAGTGGAACAGAATTGGCAGGAATTTCTGGGAGTAATTCAGGAGACGCAGCAAAAATTCATCCTTAGGAAAAAGAAGCATGATACAGGGAGGATGAAGCAAGTATGGCTTACTAAGGAAGTCAGGGATAGCATGAAAGGAAAAGAGAAAGCATATAATATGGCGAAGGGCAGTGGGAAACCAGGGGATTTGGAAGCTTACAAAGGCCAACAGAGGGCAACGAAAACAGAAATAAGGAGGGAGAAGATTAAATATGAGTGTAAGCTAGCCAGTAAAACAAATGAAGTCTGTAAGAGTTTCTTTAGACGTATAAAGGGTAAAAGAGAGGCTAAAGTGGGCATTGGACCACTGGAAAATGACGATGGAGAGTTATAGTGGGGAACAAGGAAATAGCTGATGAACTGAATACCTACTTTGCATCAGTCTTCACAGTGTAAGACTTGAGCAATCTCCCAAAAATTCAAGAGAGTCAGGGGGCACAGCGGAGTGTGGTGGCCATCAGCAAGGAAAAGATGCTAGTAAAACTGATTGGCCTGAAGGTAGATAAGTCACCTGGACCAGAAGGACTACACCCCAGAGTTCTAAAGGAGATAGCTGAAGAGATAATAGAAGCGTTCATGCTAGAGTCAGGGAGAATCCCAGAGGACTAGAAAATCGCTAACGTGACACCCCTGTTTAAAAAGGGAGTAAGGCAAAAGATGGAAGATTACAGGCCAATTAGCCCAACCTCAGTCATGGGTAAGATTTTGGAGTCCATTGTAAAAGATGAGATTTCTGAATACTTGGAAGTGTATGATAAAGTAGGGCAAAGTCAGCATGGTTTCATCAAGGGGAGGTCATGCCTGACAAATCTGCTAGAATTCTTTGAGAACGTAACGAGCAAGGTAGACCAAGGAGAGCCAATGGATGTTATCTACCTGGACTTCAAGAAGGCCTTTGATAAGGTGCCACACAGGAGGCTGCTGAGTAAGATAAGGGCCCATGGAGTTAGTGGCACGGTGCTAACATGGATAGAAGATTGGCATCTGGCAGAAAGCAGAGAGAAGGGATAAAGATGTCTTTCTCAGGATAGCAGTCAGTGACAAGTGGTGTTCTGCAAGGGTCAGCATTGGGATCACAATTTTTCACTTTATACATTAATGATCTAAGATGAAGGAACTGTGGGCATTCTGGCTAGGTTTGCAGATGATACAAAGATAGGTAGAGGAACAAGAGTTATTGAGGGGTTGGGAGGCTGCAGAAGGATTTGGACAGGTTTGGAGAGTGGTCAAAGAAGTGGCAAATGGAGTACAACGTGGGAAAGTGTGAGGTTATTCACTTTGGTAAGAAGAATAAAAGCATGGATTATTTTCTAAACGGGTGAAAATTCAGAAGTCTGAAGTGCAAAGAGACTTGGGAGTTCTAGTTCCAGGATTCTCTCCAGGTAAACTTGGCAGTTGAGTCAGTGGTCAGGAAGGCAAATGTAATGTTGGCATTTATTTTGAGAGGACTTGAATATAAAAGCAGGGATGTACTATAAGGCTCTGGTCAGGCCACAATTGGAGTACTGTGTGCAGTTTTGGGCCCCATATCTCAGGAAGGATGTACTGGCCCTGGAGTGGGTTCAGCGAAGTTTCATGAGAATAGTCCCAGGAATGGAAAATTTAACGCATGAGGAACGTTTGAAGGCTCTGGGACTATACTCACTGGAGTTTAGAAGGATGAAGTGGATCTAATTGAAACTTACAGAATAGTGAATGGCCTGGACAGAGTGGTTTTTGGGAAGATGCTTCCATTGGTAGGAGAGACTGCGGCCCGAAGGCACAGCCTAAGAGTAAAGGGACGACCTTTTAGAACGGAGATAAGGAGAAATTTCTTCAGCCAGAGAATAGTGAATCTATGGAATTCACTGCCACAGAAGGCTGTGGAGGCCGGGTCATTGACATTTAAGTTCTTGATTATCAAGGGTCAAGGGTTACGGGGAAAAAGTGGGAGAATGGGGTTGAGGAATTTATC
Source organism: Stegostoma tigrinum (assembly GCF_030684315.1). Lineage (NCBI taxonomy): Eukaryota > Metazoa > Chordata > Chondrichthyes > Orectolobiformes > Stegostomatidae > Stegostoma > Stegostoma tigrinum. The sequence goes on from NC_081371.1 coordinate 56,622,112, forward strand.
AGCCATGAGTGAATGGCAGAGCAGACTTGTTGGGCCAAATGGCCTAATTTGTGCGCCTATGTTTTATGGTCTTATGGTCTAAGTGTTTGTGAATTTAGCAAAGAGGAAGATTTTAATCAAACGCAGAGAATACTGGAGAAACTAAGTAGATCTGGCAGCATCAGTGGAGAAAGCAAAACAAAGTTAATGTCATAGGCTATAAACAGAGAAAGTGCTGAAAAAACTCAGCAGGTCTGGCAGCATCTGTGGAGAGAGAAAAACAGACTTAATATTACAGTTTATAAACAGAGACAGTGCTGGAGAAACTCAGCAGGTCTAGCAGCATTTATAGAGGGAGGAGCAGAACTCACGTTTTGGGCATTGTTCTTCAGAAGCTTCAGAGTTTCTGAGATTCTTCAGCATTCTCAGTGTTTATTCCACATTTCCTGCATCTGCAGTATTTTGCTTGCATTGATCCTCAGTGGAGCTCTGCAGCAAGCCTGAGACAGAGATGTTGGTCAGGGCACAGCATGGTGTGCAGATGTGGCAGGCAACTGGACGCTCAGGCCTTGACTTCACATAGGCAGCTTTCGGTACAACCAACCCATTTTCACCTACTTATGCTCCACGTTATCAGCATTTCTTTTTCCCTGGCTTACTATCACCCATCCTTTTATCTGTCTGATTGTCAGTCCTCTCTCTGGGTTCCATCTCCACCTATCAGCTCACTCCTTCCCCCATCACTCTCTTCCTGTCTTCAGCATATATCTTGCACTGGAAGATTTTAACGATGTGTTAAGGCCTAGATTAGGAGATAAATTTGTTAAAACAACTATATAATTGCAATTCATTTTCTAACTTGCAGCAGAAATTAAATGGGCAATTCTTTAGCCAAGATAAATATGAAAAAGTTTAAAAACTGCTGCTTTGGACTTGTGTGTTCACAACATGAAAGGAACCTGACTGCATAGCAGATAAAGCCATTAAAATTGGCAGTACAGCTGTATGACTGATGGTAAGCTATCCAAATATGAAGAGGATAAATTGAATGCCTTTTCACTTTTCCTAACATATTGAAGATGTTTGTTTTATAAAGGAAAACATTGATAATGTAATCAATTGCTCTTTCCTTCTTCCATCTGTTTATTAAATCAGTGCTGAGTTAACAGACTCATGAAGATTAATTTTTTGACCTATTTTAAGAATCACCAATTTCCAATGTTTATTTCTGTTTCAAATCATGTTAGTATTTTATTCAGCCAGCTGTGTAAAATCAAACATACTCAGTCATTGGGCAGCATACACATGACAAAATGAAACAGAAAAACTGCAAATCTGAGGCAAGCACAGAAATTGCTAGAGAAACTCAGCAGGTCTGGCATGGCCATCAGGCCACATTATTGGGTTCAATAGTTTAGAACTTGAACAATTTCACAGAACCCCTACAGGATGGAAACAGGCCATTCAGCCCAACAAGTCCATACTGTCTCTGTGAGGAGCATCACACCCAGACTTACCTCTGTACCCTATTACCCATGGCCAATCCCACTAACCTGCACTTTTTTGGACTGTGGGGGTAAGCTGAAGCATCCAGTAGAACCCAATGCAGACATGGGGAGAATGTACAAACTCCACATAGACAGATGCCCAAGGCTAGAATTGAACCCACATCCCTGGTGCTGGGAGGCAGCAGTGCAACCACTGAGTCACCATATCCACTTTAACCAACCCCCACCCCTGACCCTGTATTCACCTGCAACAAAAAAAAGTTGTTGGAAAACTTCAGCAAGTCTAGCAGCATCTGTGGACAGAAATCAGAGTTAATGTTTCAAGTCGAGTGACCCTTCCTCTGAACTGATTGTAGCTGGGAAAATGACCTCCCCCATTTCTGAAGAAGGGTCTAGGCCCGAAATGTCAGCTTTCCTGCTCCTCTGGTGCTGTTTGGCCTGCTGTGTTCATCCAGCTCCACACCTTGTTATCTCGTAGCTGGGAAAATGTTGTGTTTTATCTAGAAGTTAGGGAGGAAGGGAGTAAGGGCTAAGTAATATTTGGGGATATTCAGAGCCTGAAAAGAAAGAAGAACAGTTGGATAAAGGAGTGGATCAGACTCGGAGAATGAAAAAGCTATTGGTGGGGACTGTTAGTGACTAACAATGGGTTGTTAGCTGGCCATGTGATAACAAGGCCTGATGTGTGGGCGTAGGGGTAGGGACGTCAGAGAAGCTCAAGCACTAAAGTTGTTGAACTCGATATTGTGTGCAGAAGGCTGCAGAGTTCCCAGGTGGGAAATGAGGTGCTGTTCTTCCAGCTTGCATTAAGCTTCACTGGAGCACTGCAGCAAGCCCGAGATATTGACAAGGGCACAGCGTGGTGTGCAGATGTGGCAGGCAACTGGACGCTCAGGCCTTGACTTCACATCGGCAGCTTTCTCTACAACCAACCCATTTTCACCTACTTATGCTCCACGTTAGCAGCATTTCTTTCTTCATGGCTTACTATCACCCATCCTTTTATCTGTCTGATTGTCATTCTGTCTCTTCCTCTCTCTGGGCTCCATCTCCACCTATCTGCTCACTCCTTCCCCCATCACCGTCTTCCTGTCTTCAGCATATATACTACCTTTTCCTAGTTACTATCAGCTCTGAGGAAGGATCACTGGACCTGAAATGTTTACTCTGCTTACTCTCCACAGATGTTGCCAGGCCTGTTGAATTTTTCAAGCAATTTTGATTCCCATCACGGTGCCTTGATCAGTGAATAGACTATTTCATCGGCAAATATTTGAGACAAACTCTTCTGCACACCTTTCATTATTCTCTGAGGTTAATGGGAGGTCATGTCATATTTAAAAAATCCTTTTATCAGTCCCAAATTTGCCTTTAACTGGTTAAACCTGTCTTGGTTTCATTTCTTCACTTGAAAACATTTTAATCGAGTTTTTGCTGCTCCCTTCCTTTCAAAATTGAAATTATGATGTACTATGCCTTACCAATTCGTATTGGTTTAATTTAAAAACAATTGATTTAAGTATCTATCCTGAATGCTTAGCGATGTGCCTTTTTAAACCAATTCTACCCACTGCAGTAGTGTTGAACAATTCCTATCCTCTCCCCGTTTGTATTGCTGCTCTCTTGTATCTTTGACATTAAGTTTCTGTGAATGTGTCATGGACCAGAACAGCCCCTCAACATATTTTAAGAAGGCAGCCTAGACCCTCAATTTTTCTTATTTTGAAGGCAGAGGTGAAGTACCAAGTTCCAGATGCGATGCAACTGGTCAAACTACTCACCGTTAAGAAAAATACAACTTATTTAGTTAAAATACAAACAAAAGAAAGATTAATTTTGATTAATTTAAACTGTTGGAACACTTAAATGAATAATAGGTACAGTACCTATTACTAATGAACTGTTACAATATAGTAACACCCCATAAACATGCCCCTTGGCAAAAAGGAAAATTCAGACACAGACTCTCACATGCAGTTCTCCCATCTAGGAGGGAAACAAAACATCAAGAGAAAATTCAGAGAATGGCAGCTGGGACACATTTACTGAAGCTTCCAACTCTGTTGAGAACACAATAGCTTCTGATGCCACTGAAAAACTGAAACCCAGAAAACTGGATCTGTGAGAGCTGGCCACCACACTCACATCAACTACCCCACACCGCCCCATCCCCCTGCCCCATTCAGGCTGTATACAAGAGCCCAAGGCCTCCCAAGCTGTTTACACAAGCGGCTTTTACTAGGCAGCTCATATACCTCATTCAATCTGTCTCTTTAAAGAAACCAGGACAAAATAATCTCTTAGAACTACAGCATTGTCACATAGGGTGGCTCAGTAGTTAGCACTGCTGCTTCACAGGGCTAGGGGGCTTAGGTTCGATTCTACCCATGGGTGACTGTCTGTGTGAGGTTTGCACATTGTCCCTGTCTCTGTGTGGATTTCTGCAAGGTATTCTGGTTTCCTCCCACAGTCCAAAAATGTGCAAACTAGGTGGATTGGCCATGCTAAATTACCCATAGTGTTCAAGGACATGTAGGTTAGGTGGACTAGCCATGGGAAATGCAGAATGATAGGGTAGGGAGATGGGTCTAGGTGCACTTCAGAGGGTTGACGTGGGCATATTGGGCTGAATGGCCTGTTTCCATGCTATAGGGATTCTATTCTATTCGTATGACTAGCTGGTCAAACCTCATTCTTTCCCACATGCAAGGTCATTTCTAACTTGATCAGAATGAGGAGAGAACAAAACTTCACCCACAATGTGAGGTTAAGTTTGGCCTAGTAGTATTATTACCAGACTGTTAATCCAGAGACAGAAAAAATGTTTTGGGGATCTTGGTTCATCCTACCATGGCTGATGGTAGGATTTGAATTTGATAATAACACAGACACAAAAGTCTAATGAAACCATTGCTGAACGTCAAGAATAAAAAATCTGGTTTACTAATATCCTTTAGGGAAGGAAACTGCCATCCTTACCTGATCTGGTCTACACATGACTCCAGGCCCACAGCAACTTGGTTGGCTCTTAACTGCCCTCTGGGCAATAAATGCTGCCTAGCCAGGAATACCCATAATCTGTGAATGAATAGCAGGAAATAAGTATTGAAACTGTCACCAAAACAACTTGTGTCAGATGGGGTCAGTGCTGCAGCCTGGACAGTAGGCTTTGCCAATGTAAGCTAGCAGCTCCCAGAGGCACTGTACATATGTCACACTGAGAGGGCCATATCTGAGCTCATTAATAGAAGAAGGTCTCATTCTATGAAGGTGTAAATGATCAGTGGTTATCAGTTCCAATTCCTGAAAGTTTGGGCTGCTGCCCAGAGAGTTGCCACAGTGCCTTTATCCTTGAGAACTTTTGTGTTAATGCTGTGTTGTCTCGCCAGGGTGGTCACTGGGCAAAAAGGGCTATCTGCTGAATTCAGCGCTGATGACTCTAAGGTGCAACCCTCTCACTGAGGTGGGGCACTGACACAACGCAGCTCATTTTTTGACCAGGGTCATGGTGGAGCAGACAAAGGAAAACCTGCTAGACATGAGATTCCAATGCTCAGCTTGGTCTAGTGGCACCTTGCAGTCTACTTCAGACAGAGTGTGCCCTGTAACTCTGAGATGCCCTGCTCTGCACAACTGTAGCAGGCAATGAGCAGGATGTGATGGAGTTTGAGGAGCTGGGAGAGCAAGAGCAGTTTTCTGAGGACCGAGGCTGATGACATTGAACAAGGGGAATATCACCCTGTGCATGGCCAGGCACAGCTGCATCCAGCACTATGTGCGAGACAGTACATAATGACCACCTGATTCCAATAGTTGACAGTTGAATGTGATCATCATTCATTGTTTATAAAATTGCTGGTCAGGGCCCTCTTGTGGCACAGTGGTAGTGTCCCAACCCCTAGCCGGGGAGACCCAGGTTCCACTCCCATCTGCTCTAGAGGTACATAAATAACATCTCCGTAAACAGGTTGAATAGGAAAAATAGGCAAATAAGAACGTTTATTAAAATTGTTGATGCTTAACACGCAAACAGTTTATGCTCTGAGCAGCAGATGCAGCTTCTGTTTATTTCATTTCTCTCTTTTTTAATGTGTTTGTAAATAAAACTGATTTTCTTAACGCAAATGAAGTCTGTGTTGGTCCCACATTGAACAATGACAAGATGTTGGACTTCACTGGTCATTGGGGTGAATTGGAGAGGAATGCAGCAAAGATAAGACGTGTGGCCTGGTGTTTATACAGCGAGAAGCATCAGAATGTGTAGTTGCATATAAGATGAGATAGTAAGAACTGCAGATCCTGGGGTCTGAGATAACACTGTGTGGAACTGGAGGAACGCAGCCGGCCAGGTAGCGTCAGAGGAGCAGGAAGGCTGACATTTCCCTGCTCCTCTGATGCTGCCTGGCCAGCTGTGTTCTTCCAGTTCCACACCGCATATAAGAGGAACTATCATACCTCTGTGCCAAAGGAGTGTTGTTTTGTGGCTGCTATATACCACTGTATTGGTGGTCAAGGGCAACTCTGACTGCCACCGATTGCCTCAGATGCACAGCTGGGGTTCCAAAATGGTACTGCTTCCAGGATTGGTGGAATATGCTGCTATCCGGAAGACACAAGTATTTCATCTGTGGTTGGAGGGAGTATTGGGCCAACATCAGAATACTGGGGCACCATGGGACATGGCATGTTGTCAATAGGCTGAGTCTGAGATGATAGAGCAAGAAAATTCACCAGGCCTCAGGAAGAGAAACCCTCCATTAAAGTTGACAAAAATAACACAGCCAAAATGTGGTAAAATTCAGCTTTACAATTTTACAAAGGGAGAAAAATAAGACCACAATTCCTAAATAAAAACCAAAAGAACTGCGAATGCTGTTAATCAGGAACAAAAACAAAGTTGCTGGAAAAGCTCAGCAGGTCTGGCAGCATCTGTGGAGGAGAAAACAGAGTTAATGTTTCGGGTCTGGTGACCCTTCCTCAGCTATTAACTCTGTTTTCTCCTCCACAGTTGCTGCAAGATCACAATTTCTTCTTGCTTGAAATACTTCTTTCAATATTATGCATTTTGTTTTATGCAAGAGCACTAATCCAAATTGTTTAGCTTTTATTTTTTTTTGTCTGAGGCCATGACTACCTTGTAGAAAGATTATTGTAATACTCTGCCAACTCCTTTTATCTTTGGCTGTTTAGAGCAGATAAAATTCACAGGTTTGTGACTATTTAAAGCACATTGGGCTTTGCCAAACTTATTTACCTCATATCCTCAGGACCTGCTAAACTGTAAATTATCAGCAAAAGCATGTCGTTGATAATGAGTTCTTCTTCCAGTCTGAGGTCTGTAGGAAACTGTCTTTGGGCACTATACTTGTAAATTTCAGAATTAGCAAAGTAACTGTTCCCCAGCAGTACTTACTCCTTCTCACATTATTCATTAAAATTCTAACTAATTAGTGGAGGTGTCAGTTTCCAGAATTTGGTGCAACTAGTTGAAGTTGGTGGCACAGCATTTTTGTCCATGTCTTTAAAATAATGCAGGATTATTTGTCTATCTGTGTGCAAGGTAAGCATTGTGAATTAAGCCTGAGATGAGGAGGAATTTAATCTCTCAGAGTCTTTGGGGCATCTTGCTACAGACATTTCTAGGGGCAGAGACTTTAACATAGAACATAGAACATTACAGCACAGTACAGGCCCTTCGGCCCTCGATGTTGTGCCGACCGGTCATACCAATCTCAAGCCCATCTAACCTACACTATTCCATGTACGTCCATATGCTTGTCCATTGACGACTTAAATGTACCTGACTTTGTAAATGTTTAAGCTCGGAATAGATAGATGGATTCTTGATCATTTGGGGAATGAATAATTACGGGGAAAGGGCCGGAAAGTGGATGTGAAGAATGTTGGTTCAGCCGTGATCCTATTGAACGGGGGAGCAGGGTCAATAAGCCAAACGGCCTATATCTTAAGGTCTTCTGAACAGGGAAAATGTTATTGTGATACCCACGTTCTGCTCATCAAATTTAGCTTCAATGGCTGTCCTTGCATGAGGCAATAAAGTATCTATGAAAATCCCCTAACTTAGATCTGTTTTGAAGTATATTGGGGTGATCTGAAAGAGGAGTTGAAAATATTAATCACTATTTTGGCCATCAATTCCCACACAGGACATGCACCTGAATAGTGTCACTACACCAAGGGCTATAAAATGTGGGGAGGACTTACAGGTAAGGACTGTTCACCAGTATTTACAAAGATAAGGGCACCACTATATTCATACTATTAAATATAGAACTGCACATGCTGGAAACATGAAACAAAAACAGGAAGTTCTTGGGTAACACAGCAGGCCTAGCAGCATCTGTGCAGAGAAAGCAGAGTTAACATTTCGAATCCAGTGAGACTTCTTAGAACTAGGAAAGGGAGGTATTTATGCTGAGGACAGAGGAATAGGGGTGAATCCTTCGCTTTATGTAAAAATGAGAAGTAATGTTTTTGAAAAAGTTTGTGCCCTGGAATACAGTTGTTCTTCACTGGTACAGAAATAATCTGGCTGCTGATATGTTCTCCTCACTGACCTTGGGCTGGAAAAACTGGGGAACAATAAGTAAGAGAGATACCACAGAGTAAGAGAAACCAGGAAACTGGGCTGGTGGAGGAAGAAAATAATACTGCACAGGAAGAGGGAGCATTTCTTCTCCATCAGTTCTATATAACCAGGAAGGCTGGCTACAAGCTACACTAACCATTTCAGTAACAATTGTAGCCTCACACAATAGCACATGACTGTGATGCTCACCATCACCCTCAACCAATAAGCCACAGGACAGAACAAATAACAAATCAGAAAACTGACAGACATTTGCACAGTTGCCTCGCAGCACCAGGGACCCAGGTTCAAATCCAGCCTCAGTCAACTATCTGAGTGAAGTTTGCACATTCTCCCCTGTGTCTGCGTGGGTTTCCTCAATGTGTTCTAGTTTCCTGTCACTGTGAGAGGAACAAAGAGGTGCAGGTTAGGTGGATTGGCCATGCTAAATTGCCCGGTAGTGTCTGGAAATGTGCAGGCTAGGTGGATTGGCCACAGGAAATCCAGGATTAAGGCTTAGGTTAGGGAGGGTGAGTCTGAGTGGTAAGCTCTTTAGTGAGGCAGGAGAGTCAATGTTCTAGTTCAGGGCCCTTTCTGAGGACCGGATCCAATCCTGATAAATGGGCCCAACCCAAAACGTTGCCTCTCCTGCTCCTCTGAGGCTGCCTGGCCTGCTATGTTCATCCAGCTCTGCACTGTTATCTCTGACTCCAGCATCTGCAGATGTTGCTATTGCTGCTCTTCAGTGAGTCAGTGTGGACTCGATGGGCAAATGGCCTGTTTCCAATTGTAGGGATTCTATGATTTGCCTGGACAATAGGAAGAAGATTCTAAGCAAAACCATTTCTGCCTTGGAACTAGGAATCAGTACAGCTTTATGGGAGTCTGTTCTAAGCTTATTATTGCCTGTGCAATTCTTAAGTCAGCGTCCTATTTTTGTGTAATGGAATGTATAGCTTAGGTTGAACAATCTCCTGAGATGCTGAGTGAGTGCTCTATAACTGATCTTAGTGGGAAGATTCATGTGATTTCATCCATGGCCTTAGACTGCTGGCCGCAATCACAACTTCGATCATCCCTTACCTCCCACCTACGAGGCAAAGAAACTGCATGGTGTGTGCCCTGTGCAGATTCACACGAGTGCCATCCACTGTCTTCAAGGGACATCAAAGTCAGGGTCTGTGATGAGGCATTGATTCTTAATGCTGTGTGCACCTGCACCCTCATGATCATCTGCTTTGCAAGCTATACCCACATAGAATTATGTGTTCTGGCTGTTGTAAAGTCTGCTCCACACCTTATGTATTTTGATGTTGTAAATAAACGTTAATCACTGATGAACAATTGGTTATTTGAGCATTCTCATTAACAGAGACTACAGATGACATCAAAATATGCAGCTTGTTACCAAATGGAATGGAGAATGAATGAACTCAAATATATCTTGATCACTAAATCGATTGGAGAAAATTGCATGTAGATAACGATATGAATATGTGTTAGAAAGAGATTATGAAACCACGCACAGAATAAAGCTTTATCCATTAAAGATGGTAAAAACAAAAAAGGATTTTTATGCAATTATTGATCTCCCACTTAAAGCATCTAGCTTTTCAAAGCTAGTTCTGACATTATTTTTCATATACTGGGAATTTTTGCAAACAGTTGGTTATGAGTCAAAGCAACTGGTTCTATCGCTTTGTAACTCAATAACATGTCACATTTAATATCTCTATGCAGCTATGACACCCCCCCCCCAACCACTTTTAAATGAATATTGTGATAGATGCCATTTTGTTTAGGTATATTTTTAATTTTAATTGTTTTAAGCTTAGATTTTGAATGATTGGCTTGCAACTCATAGGTTTTTCCAGGAATGTGAAGTTAATAACTAATTTGCAAATATTTTTGTAGCTATGGTGATCTATTTTTAAAACAGTTTTTGAGGGCTACTTTGACATTCTAATATGTTCGTGTTTAATTCAGGACTGTATACCTTAGATCTATCTTAAAGGAAGGCAATGACCTAGTGGTATTATCGCTGGACTGTTAATTCAGAGACCCAGATAATGTTCTGGGGACCCTGGTTTGAATCCTGCCACCTGGAATTAAGAGTCTAATGATAACCATGAATCCATTGTCAATTGTCAGGAAAAACCTATTTGGTTCACTAATGTCCTTTAGGGAAGGAAACTGCCATCCTTACATGGTCTGGCCTACATGTGACTCCAGACCAAAGCAATGTACTTGACTCTTAACCACCCTCTGGGCAATTACAGATGGGCAATAAATGCTGCCTAGCCAGTGACGCCCTCATCCTGTGAATGAATAAAGAAAAACAACTGTTGTGTTTAAAGCTCATTTAGAAATTTTTTTGACTTAAAATATGTTTTCTTAAACTTTACAGATATACTCAAAGGAGAGAGAGAGATTTTATATTCAGTTTTAATTCGCTCTGGGCCATCTGGGCAGTACTTAAACAAATTCTGCTTATATACAGCAGTGCTACTGAGAATGGGAAAATTTCACAAACTATATTATCTTCTACTCTATGATAATCAAGTGTGGAGCTGGATAAACACAGCAGGCCAAGCAGCATCTCAGGAGCACAAAACCTGAGATGCTGCTTGGCCTGCTGTGTTCATCCAGCTCTACACCTTGTTATCTCAAATTCTCCAGCATCTGCAGCTCCTACTATCTCTTATAAATTAGTTTATTTATTTATAACTAAACTTCAGAGTGTTAAGTACACTGCAAAAGTATAATGCCATTAATTTTAAAACACTCTTTTACACGTTTAAATAAAAGACATATCCCTTGTATATACCAACAGCAACCCTTGTACAGAACTTCTCTAAGCTCACAGGTTTAAGGTAACTCCCAGAATTAAATGTCAGATAGCTTATTCCTGGAACTGCCATACACTTGAGTTTAAACAAGCCCTTTTCAGGGTTCATCCAGCTCTACACCTCTGTATCTCAAACTAATTTATAACTTATTTTAATGAGTTATTTTGCTTAATAAATTTTATTTTGAAAGCAAAATCTGCTACTTTGCAAGCTTCTGTCTCAGTGCCAGAACACCTCCTTAAAACTAAAATAAAAAAAGCAATGATATATCATGCCAGAGTTCAGTCTAGGATCTGACTTGCCCAGTAATTACATCATTTAGGATCAAAATATTGATTAAAGAGAGACAAAAGTAATTTCAGAACTTAATGTTCCTAAATGGCCATTAACACATGGCTGAAAGAAACACAATGCAGGTCCTTTAAAATAAAACTGGTTACAGTAGATGCCACAAAGTATTTAGCCTGCTTCATAAAAGCAGAACGATGAATATGATCATTAATTTTAACATGGTTTGTACACCGTATTTGTGAAACAGATTCATTGGTGAATCAATTAAACTCTCTTAAAAACATAGGTTGGTATGAAAATAAAATATTGAGTTGTAAATCTTGAGTGTGTGTTATGATGTACAGATATAAAGAAACTTGAGTGAGATGATACCTGAAAGAGAACTAAATTAAGAGAGAATGTGATTCACCCTGGACTTTGTTACGATAAAGGGTAAACATGGACTATCGATATTCAACATCCACCATCTGATTTTATAATTCTGAAGTAACTTTTAAAAAGAACAAATACTGACCTAAGATCAGAGATAATGTGAACTGAAGATGCTGGAGAATCCAAGATAACAAAGTGTGGAGCTGGATGAACACAGCAGGCCAAGCAGCATGTCAGGAGCATAAAAGCTGAATTTTCGGGCCTAGACCCTTCATCGATGAAGGGTCTAGGCCCGAAAATTCAGCTTCTATGCTCCCGAGATGCAGCTTGGCCTGCTGTGTTCATCCAGCTCCACACTTTGTTATTTTAAATACTGACCTAAAATGGCTCATTTCAGGCAAAAGCTTTACAGCAGTAAAACAGAGAGAATAAAATAAATGCATATCGATAATAACTGGAAGCCTCTCTTTTCCTTTCTCTGTTAATCTGGAAATCAGTGCCCAGTTGTAGTGCGGATATCTGCAAACATTGCCATTGCTGAAGAAACAAGACACAAGCTAAACAGCCAAGATTCAGATTCTTCTCACAACTCAGGGATGCTAAGAAATTTAGACGGCATTTGGCTTTAATAACAGCAAAGTACTGCAAATGCTGGAAATCTGAGACAAATGCAGAGAGTGCTGGAGGAACTCAGCAGGTCTGGCAGCATCTGTGGAGAGAGAAACAGTTAGTGCTTTGAGTCCAGTATGACTGTTCTTCTGACATTTACTTGAAAAGCACAACATTCCAGTTTTGACTCAGACTCATAGAACAGAGTCAAAGGGATGTACAGAACGGAAACAGGCCTTTCGGTCCAACTCGTCCATACTGACCAAATATTTTAAATTAATCTACTCCCATTTGCCAGCATTTGGCCCATATCCCTCTAAACCCTTCCTATTCATAAACCCATCCAGATGCCATTTAAAAGTTGTAATTGTACCAGCCTCCACCCCTTCTCTGGCAGTTTATTCCATACATGCACCACTCTCTGTGTGAAAAAGTTCCCATAAGGTCCAGTTTAAATATTTCCCCTCTCAACTTAAGCCTATGTCCTCTAGTTTTGGGCTCCCTCCACGCTGGAAAAAAATATGTTAAGTCTCTCTGCACAGATGCTGCCTGAACAGTTCAGATTCTCCACCATTCTCTGTGTTTATTGCAATTGCTTTTCCATTACTGCCTATAATAGACAGCCCTCCCTTCTTCTGTTTAAACTTATTACCTTTGTTTATGTGTGTGCTTGAAGTCAAAGATTTATTGTTCTTTTCCAGTTGGGAGGCAATAAGATTTCTCTTTCAATAAGTTTTGTAATTTGGCACTTTCACCTTGGCTTTGATAATTGCATTTCTTAAAATCAGTTTACAGGATGTGAGTGCCACTGGCTAGCACAACATTTATTGACCAGAAGTTAAGAGTCAGCGCATTGCTGTGGGACTGGAGTTACATGTAGGCCAGAACAGGTAAGGATGGCAATCTCCTCTCCCAAAGGACATTAGTGAACCAAATGGTTTTTCCCCATCCCCCACCAACAATCAGCATTAGACTTTTACTTCCAGATTTGTAATGATCTGCATTCTGCTCTATTACCTTATATACTTATATATTATTTGCCCGAATAGCACTCAAAACAATACTCTTCACTGTACCTTAGTACATGTGACAGTAATAAGTCAATAAAATACCTGTATCTGTCCTGGTGGGGTCTGAACATTATCAAACAATACCTGAGTCTCTAGATTAATCATCCAGCAATAATACCACTGAGCCATCATCTTTGCTCAAAGTAATGATCACTTTTATTTTTAAACTGTGGACTATAAATTGTAAACACTCCTGCTTTAAACGAAGGAGAGTCTGTAAAGATAACAAGGTGTAGAGCTGGATGAACATAGCAGGCCAAGCAGCATCATAAGAGTAGGAAGAATGACATTTTGGGCCTAGACCCTGTCAGCTTTCCTGCTCCTTTGATGCTGCTTGACCTGCTATGTTCATCCAGCTCTACACCTTGTTATCTCAGATTCTCCAGCATCTGCAGTTGCTACTATCTCTGAGACTCTGTAAAGAATTGCTTGCTGTTTTAAAAATCACATTTCTTAGAGCTTTGTCAGTTATATACACAATGTCATTCTTTCCTGGAGCAACAAGGGAGAAATCAGGCAGTGCGGTCCCAGTGGGTTTCTGAAGTAAGGGACAACTGCCTAACAACAGGATTTTGATTGGATCTTGGACAGTTGACATAGTCTGTGTGCACAAGCAATGGTACAAAACCTTCCAGCCTGCAAACAAGTTTCTTTCTTTCCTCTTGTGAAGAGTAGCAACAAAAAGTCTCCAGATAACTCTTCTTTCTTACTATTTCCTCTGTAAACTACTCTCTCTGCCAATTACCTTGTTGAAAGGGAAAAGGGAAACTCACCTTCAGAGACATAGAATCAATGAATGAAATACAGCATCAGTGTGCATCAACTTTGTCTCATCGGCAAAGGAATTGGAAAAAAAAACTGAAAGACATCACCTTAGTGAATCCTATACATGTAATCAAATAAAACAAAGAACTGCAGATGCTGGAGATTTGAAAGAAAAACAGAAACTACTGGTGAAACTCAGCAAGTCTGGCAGCATCTATGGGAAGAAAGAAGAGTTAATGTTTCAAATTCAGTGACTTCATCAGAACTTACTAACTCCTGTGCTCCTGACTGGTGCCATCGAACTATGTTTCCCCAATTTCTTTTTTTCCATCTTAATATCTATGTCTTATTAATCTTTGTGTATGTCTGTACATGAAAGGGGGGATTTAAAGAGGGTAGAGTTTAAGGTATTGAGAGTTATAAGTTAGCAAAACATTTGTTGAAAATAATTGAATTGCAATAAATAACTGATTTCTTTGATAAGCAGAGAAACCTGGTGAGTGTTTCATTTTAGCCGGAGTTCACCTAGCTGGTAAACTGGGGACCTTAGATGGTATGAATGAATTTTTAACATTTTGTGATGACCCAGATCAGTCGGGTTGATTTATAGTGCACTATCACCAGAGAGTTGTGATAGCTGTGTACTAAAAATTAATAAAAATATTTGTTGTGAAGGGATAAAAAGAGTAGAGATGATTCCCCTTCTTCACCTGATCATAACAATCTATGCTCAGAGGAATGGAAATGTAATAATTATCATGTAAGTTAATAAATGGAAGCAAGTTTTGCTTAGGAGCATTGTACATATTTCTGCATATTATAAAAAGGATATAGAGACTCAGGAGAAGGTAAAAAGATTTACATGACACTGACAGAATATACTTTCCAGAAAAGTTTGAAAAACTGGGGCTGTTCTCTCCCAAGAAAAGAGGTGATCTCCAGGTGACCTTATAAATGGTTCTAATGCTATAGAAATGTTTGAAGGGTAGACATTGAGGAATCATTTCTGTGTGCATCTGAACCTAGAAGCTATACATTTGCTAACTCAAAAACAGAATTCAACAGAATTCTTGTTAATCAAACACCAGAGAAGGTGACACCTACTACCAGGAAGAATAGTTTAGTGAAGTTAAGGGGAGGATGAGTTCAGCAAGGAGATAAATTTGCTCTTAGGTTTGGTTGGAAAGGCAGATGAGGATGCCTTTATGGAGAATGAACCAATCTGGCCTGCTGGTCTACTCAGGACTTGTATATTTAACGGTAAGGTCCTGGGGAACAAAGAGACCTCAGAGCGCAGGTTCATAGTTCCTTGATAATGGAGTCACAGGTGGATTGGGCATTGAAGAAAGCACTTGGCATGCTTGCCTTTATTAGTCAATGCACTGAGTATCAGGGTTGGGATGTCATGTTGCGGCTGTACAGGACATTGCTTATGCCGCTTTTGGAATATTGCATTCAATTCCAGGCCCCCTGCTACGGGAGAGATGTAGTTAAATGTGAAAGGGCGCAGAAAAGATTTACAGGGTATGCTGCCAGGGTTTGAGCTACAGGAAGAAGCTGAATAGTCTGGGGCTATTTTCCCTGGAGTGTCAGAGGCTGAGGGGTGACCTTTATAGAGGTTTATAAAATCATGAGGGGCATGGATATGGTGAATAATCAATATTTTTTTCCCCCAGGGTAGAGGAGTCCAAAACTAGAGGAGTTAAGGGGAGTGGGGAAAGATATAGAAGTGACCTAAGAGGCAACATTTTCACACAAAAGGTGGTGTGTGTATGAAATGAGCTGCCAGAAGAAGTAGTTAGAGTTGGCAACAGTAACAACATTTAAAAGGCATCTGGATGGATACATGAATAGGAAAGGTTTGAGGGATATGGACCCAAATGCTGGCAAGTGGGACTAGACTAATTTAGGATATCTGGTCAGCTTGGGCGAGTTGGTCCAAGGGGTCTGCTTCTGTGCTGTACATCTCTATGACTCTACGATGCTTAATAAAAGCACTACAATCCTACTGCCTTATCAGGGAGGGGTAACTGGTGCTAAGTTTAACCAGAAGGTCACCATGCCTCAGATAAAAGGAGTGAAATTGAGACGGCAGAAGTTTATCGTAACCTCAGCACATGCAGGAATTGAACTCACACTATTAAATGTCACTTTACATTGTGAGCCAGTCATCCAGCTACTGAACTGGATGTGCATGCTTTATGTAACTATGTTATATTTTTTTCCTTGAGGCAGTGATTGCTTGTGCTACTCTATCACTAGTGGAATAAATTTAGGCAACAAATGCATCCTTTCCAGCATTGGCTGTGCCTTGAGAACTTTAAAAAAAAGACTCTCGTACAATAAACTGATTGTTACTTGATTTTGATTTTTGACAAAAAGCAGAAGATGTCTGAGAAAATCCACACATCGATATGTTATAATTAATTTACAAATTGATTCAGCTTTCCCTGTGCACTGAGTGTAAGATGTCCAAATAACAGGGGGAATTATAAACAACTAGCTATTAATGCAGCAGAATAATGAAATTTAGATTATTTGGATTCTGTGTGAGTTGATAGATCAAATACAGATCTCTAAATTGAGTTTATTCACTTGGTATGGGGCAGAGAGATAAACAGAAAAGTGGAGGTTCACAGCAGGATACAAGCCAGGATCAAAAACACAAGGGCAGAGCAGAATTGATTTGATTTTGAATTAATTAATTGCAGTCACATGCACCTAAGAACAGTGAAAAGCTTTGTTTTGGGAGCAGTGCAGGGAGATTGTAGCAAAGAAAGGACGTACAGATCATAGACAGAGTGAGGAACACAACGTTACGGCTGCGCAGCAAGATCAGCATTAGCAACATCGACATTATTGGTATAGGCTAACAATTGGTATATAATAACCTAAATAATGAGCTTAAATGCACACAAAAGTAATGGACTCAAACATACTTGCATTTTTCCAACAGCCTTCTTGATGATTGTTCATTCATCACGCCAAGTTCTTGCGGAAACAGTGTTTTAAAATTTAAGCTTTAGAACAGTGCTGGAATATGACAGGAACTGTGCTTTTGCTAAGTACTTAAATGTTTAATTACCTACAGCAATAGTTAATTAATCACTAGTTTTCAGCTTATTGCAGGCTGTAAGAGGTGGTGGTGTAGTGACATGATCGCTAGATTAATTGAACAAGGACCTGTGGCAATGTGGGTCCAAATCCTGCTTTGGCAGGTGGTTAAAATTTGAATCAAGTAAATGGATGGAATTAAAGATTGACCATTGTTGGAATAAACTAAGCTTGATGCAGCTCTGATTCCATTTTGATTTAGATTGCCAACTCTCTCTCACCTTCGAAAGTTTGTACTGCCCTTAATGGGTTTTGCTTGTAAATTATTCATTCAGAAACACGGGTGATTTACTGGCCGTGATTAATAGATGAATCAAAAAGAACACCACAGATGATGTGGAAAACAACATTCTGATGAGTGTAAGAGCACTTCTAGATATAAATAAAAGTTTGTTTTAGCAACAAAGAGCAATAAAAGCTTAAAAAAAGGGAAAAAAATAAAAGGCAGTTTTTTGTAGGGCCAAGTTCCATTGGCAGGTTAGTTTCTTGAGGTGTGTTGGTAATATCCCTATCTCTGAGCTAGTAGGTCTGGGTTCAAATACTAAAGTATATCATAACATGTCTGAGATGGTTGATTTAAAAAAAACAAAGACAAACTAAATTTAGAGCAAATTTGCAAATGTGGTGTAGTGGTACTGCCCATATCTCTGAGGCAGGAGGTCCAGTTTCAAGTTCCCCTGCTCCAGATGTGTCTAATAATATCTCCAAACAGGCTGATTGGGAAAATCTTTACATTTGCTGTATTTCTTGTTAAAAACCAATGCCCACCTGCTCAGAAACTTGAGGCTTGTTCCAAAGCTCTCGTTAGTACTGTTGAGAATACTTATGCCGTAACAGCAGGATTGAAAATAAATTCCAGGCCCACCCGTACCCTCCAATCCCTGCCTGAGATATGATTAGCAATATTTCTAGCTCTGTCAACCACAGCTGACATAAATTAAAATCATAAAATTCCTACAGTGTGGAAACAGGCTACTCGACCCATCAATTCCACACCAAACCTCTGAACAGCATCTCACCCTGACCCACCCCAGCTCTGAAACCCTGCATTTCCCAAAGCCAATCCATCTAACTTGCACATCTTTGGATTCTGGGAGGAGTCTGGCGCACCCAGAGGAAACCTGTGCAAATTCCAAACACAGTCACTCAAGGTTACAATCAGACCCAGGTCCCTGGCACTGTGAGGCAGCAGTGCTAACCACTGAGCCCCCGTGCTGCGCTTGTGTTATGCATTAACTCATATTGAGTGCAGATTATCAACAACCCACTAAACATGAAAAACCAGCCTGAGGTACTCAGCAAAGTGAAGACTGGGGTATAAGGATAATCGAGATGTAGGAACATGACAGAAGATGCTGGAAAAGTTCAGCAGGTCCAGCAGCATCCACGAAGGAAAAAAATCAGTTAACATTTTATTTCTGGTGACCCTTCCTCGGAACTTTCTGCTTTCTGTTTTCTCTCTGTTCTTTAACTCTGCTTTCTATCCACAGATGCTCCCAGACCTGCTCAGTTATTCCAGCAATTTCTGATATTGTGTGTGCTGAATGAGTGCTGTATGATAGAATATGCACAGTTTCTGATGAGCTGACAATTTTGGAAGGTGAAAGATTTGAATCATTCAGAAAATCATGTGAAGAATCAAGCCTAGGGAGTTGAGGGCAGAGTGGATGCTGTCACTGGAATAAAAGCATATCATTCTTTTAACTTACTCACAGGATAGAAACATAGAAACATAGAGTTGGAGCAGGAGGAGGCCATTCAGCCCGATAAGCCTGCTCTGCCATTCCTCATGATCATGGCTGATTGTCCAACTCAATAGCCTAATCCTGCTTTCTCCCCATAACCATGGATCCCATTTGCCCCAAGTACTATATCTAGTTGCCTCTTGAATACATTCAATATTTTGGCATCGACTACTTCCTGTGGTAATGAATTCCACAGGCTCACCACTCTGTGGGTGAACAAATGTCTCCTCATCTCCATCCTAAATGGCCTACCCCGAATCCTAACACTGTGACTCCTGGTTCTGGACACACCCACCATAGGGAACATCCTTCCTGCATCTACCCTGTCCAGTCCTGTTAGAAATTTTTAAGTCTCTATGAAATCCTCCCTCATTCGTCTGAGCTCTCGCAAGAACAATCCCAATCCAGTCAATCTCTCCTCATACGTCAGACCTGCCATCCCTGGAATCAGCCTGGTAAACCTTCGCTGCACTCCCTCAAGAGGAAAAGCATCCATCCTCAGAAAAGGAGACCAAAACTGCACACAATATTCGAGGTGTGGTCTCACCAAGGCCCTGTACAACTGCAACACATCCCTGCTCCTGTACTCAAACCTCTCACAATGAAGGCCAACATACCATTTGCCTTTACTGCCTGCTGAACCTGCAAGCTTACATTCAGTGACTGGTGCACAAGGACACCCAGGTCCCGCTGTATACTCCTCTCTCCCAATTTGCAGCCATGTAGGCATTGCTGACCAGGCCAGAATTTACTGCCCATCCTTTACTGCCCAGAGAGGGTTTAAGAGTTAACCGCATTGCTGTAGATCTGAAGCCAGCAGATTTCCTGCCTTAAAGGACCTTATGAACTAGATGAGCTTCTCCACCAAATAACTGTTTAATGGTCATCATTACACCTCTCAAATTCCAGTTTTTTATTAAATCCAAATTTCACCAGGGCATGATTCAAACCCAGGTCCCCTGAATATTCCCAGGGCCTTCAGATCAATAATCTAGTGATAATACCACCAGGCCCCTATCTCCAG
The DNA here is from genome assembly GCF_030684315.1 of Stegostoma tigrinum. Lineage (NCBI taxonomy): Eukaryota > Metazoa > Chordata > Chondrichthyes > Orectolobiformes > Stegostomatidae > Stegostoma > Stegostoma tigrinum. Next base: position 56,642,027 of record NC_081371.1, read on the forward strand.
TTTTGTTATCCTGTTGTTGGGTATGACAATGAGAAACTCACTTCCAGGTTTCAAGGATACAGTCTGTTTCAAGCTGACACATCTAGAGACCCGCAGTTCATAACCGAGTGCCCCTTCTAAATTTAGGGGTGGCACGGTGGCTCAGTGGTTAGCACTGCTACCTCACAGTGCCAGGGACCTGGGTTTGATTCCACCCTCAGGCAACTGTCTGTTGGAGTTTGCACATTCTCCCCGTGTCTGCGTGGGTTTCCTCTGGGTTTCCTCCAACGTTCCGAAGATGTGCAGGCTAGGTGGACTGACCATGCTAAATCACCCATTGTATTCAGGTATGTGTAGATTAGGTGAGTTACAGGAGAATGGGTCTGGGTGGGATGCTCTGTGGGTCGGTGTGGATTTGTTGGGCCGAAGGGCCTGTTTCCGCACTGTAGTGATTCTATGAGAATTCTACATGTTCTATCATGATGGTAGGGAAAGGGAACGGAGTCAGGGGCTGGGATTTGTCATTTAATGTGGCCAATGTTCACATAGGGTAGGATGTTCTGGAGCAGACCTCAGAATGCCCCTTGGAGATGCAATCTGACAATGCAGAAACTGGGGTAGTCGAGGAAGGTGGTGGAGTGGCATGATGGAACCACTTAAAGTATGAAGAGAAATCTTGTTTCCTGAGGACAGGATGCCAGCCAGCTTCATCAAGCAAGTGTGGCTGCAAATAACAGGAGCAGTGAGTGGCTGGTAGAGGTGTGAACTAAATGTGGTGCTGTAAAAAGGTTTCAGGAACCAGAAAGGTGAGTATCCTGCAACATTCAACATGGGTAGTCATCACTGTCTCACATTTTCCTGAACACTGGTAATTAGATGATGTCTCCCTTGAGCTCAGGACTTCCAAAAGTGCCCATGAAATACTTTTGAGGTGTCTCTTTTCATTCATTTATTGTCCATCCCTAATTGCCCAGAGGACACTTAGAGTCAACTACATTGCTGTGGGTCTGGAGTCAGGCCAGACCAGGTGAGGTCAGCAGATATCCTTGCCTAAATTAGTGAACCAGGTTTTTTTTGTTCTGACAATCGACAATGGATTCATTGTCATCATTAGATTCTTAATTCCAAATTTATTGAATTCAAATTCCATGAACTGCTGTAGCAGGATTCAAACCCAAGTCCCCCAGAACATTACCTGGATCTTCTAGATTGATAGTTGAGCAATAATACTACTAGGCTATCACCGATTGTCATTGACATACTGTTAGAATGTCAGAGATGCTGCAGTCAGCCTGCTCCCGCAAGCTCCCACCGGGCAGCGGAATGCTAAAGACTACTTTATTTTGTAAAGCAGTCTTTGTGATGTTCTTATCAGTCAGGGAGTCGAGGGTTATGAGGAAAGGGCAGGAAGGTGGACATGAGGAGTGTCAGATCAGATGATCCTATTGAATGGTGGAGCAGCCTCGAGGGGCCGAACAATGTAATCTTGTCCCTATTTCTCATCCTTTCGTTGTCATATGTTGTTGAAGGGAGAAATATTGGTCAGGGCATCAGAGAGCCCCCTCCCCTGAAAATTATGTCATGGCTACCTTTGTTTTCACCTAAGCTAGCAGACAAGGCCTAAGTCTCCAGATCCATGTATAACAAAACTAAACCAAACAGTCAAACTTGGAAATAAGACACGCTGGTCTGACTTGTATGCCTCAAAATGGAGCTCCAGCACATTCATTTCCAGGCATTCCTGTTATATTTCATGGTGCTTCCCTCTTGTAAGTGTAATGAAATATTCTGAAAATCATAGCAGCTTTCTGCTATTCATTCACACTGCCCTAAACAGTACCTGAGAATTATTGAACATTTGTGGTTATGTTTAAATTGGGTCTAATTGGTTTGCCTTTTGGCTGTGTGCAGAATATGTTTAAACATCATTTCATTAATTTCAACTTACAGTGTGAACATGAATGATAGGCTGCAAACCGAACTCATCTGATTTAATGTTTCACTCGATGATCTGAAAGTATTCTTTGTCAGCAGATTATTGCCATAGTAACACACAGTACTTTCAGTTTTTAGGTTAAGCCTCTGTGAGGGTGAAAAACAAAATTACATTCCAGGAATCCACTGAAAGCTCCACAAACATTGTTGAAGCAGCTCGCACAGAGTCAGAGAATCATCGAGGTCTATAGGACAAAAAAAATGCACTTTGGCCCATTGCATCTGTGCCAGTCAGAAACAACCAATTAACCAGTCGAAACCCACTTCCCAGAATTCGGGCCATAGCCTTGTAAGCCTTGATACACTCACAGACATACCACACTCACACACTCACACTCACACACACACACACACACACACACACATTCTCTCTCACACAAGTACATTCACACACACATACTCACACACTCACACAGACCATCTCTCAGACACACTCTCTCTCACACACACACACACACACACACACACACACCTCATTGTCTGAACTGAGGTGTCACCTCTGGTATACTTATAAAGCCTTTAGTTATCTCAGCGCAGTGACTTGGAAGAAATTCTGGGATTTGCATATTAATCCTTTCGAACTGATTAAAGATTTAACAGCCACCTCAGGTTTTTTCAATACATTTACCTCAGTTCCATGACCTTTTGATCTTTTGCTTATAAATTCTGTGTCTGAAGCTACCTCTCTCATTGACATCGGGAGAAGGAGTAACACTCCGAAAGCTTGTGTCTTCAAATCAACCTGTTGGACTATAGCATGGTGTCATGTGATTTTTGACCTTGGCATCACAAGTGCACATCTAAATACTTCTTAAATGTTATGAGGATTTCTGTCTTTCCCACCTTTTCAAGCAGCGAGGTGCAGATTCCCACCTTCCTCTGGGTGCAAAGGTTTTCCTCACATCTCCCCTAAACCTTCTATCCCTTAACTTAAATCCCTGGCCATCGATCCCTTCATCAAGGAAAAAGTTTATTTCTGTTTACTCTATCTGTGTCTGTCATCATTTTATACATGTCCCCTCTCAATCTCCCCTGCCCTAAGGAAAACAACCTTAGCCTATCCAATCTCTCTTATAACTGAAACTTCCTGGTAAATCCCTACATCTTCTCCAGCACAATCACAAGGGTCTAGGCCCGAAACGTCAGCTTTGGTGCTCCTGAGATGCTGCTTGGCCTGCCGTGTTCATCCAGCTCCACACTTTGTTATCTTGGATTCTCCAGCATCTGCAGTTCCCATTATCTCTGTTACTTCTATCCTACAATGTGGATTCCAGTAATGCACAAAATACTCTTGCTGTAGTCTAGCCAGTGTTTTATACAGTATGATCAGACCATTCCCAAATCCAAGTCTATTAATACCCAATTATAGTCTGTAATATCACAGACAAAACGGACATAAAATACAGAATATTAGATCATCAGAGGTGGCCTTTTAACCACACTAGTGAATCAATGCTTTGGAAAAAGATAATAGTCCCACTGGCCTGTTTATTCCACATGGCACAGTAAAACACTATTCATTTTTCCTCATCCTTTTCAGAAGTTAAAATTGATCTGTTTTCAGGCAATGTATTTCTGAACTTAACCACTTACTATGTAAAGAAAAATGTGTAAGGATGGAAGGAAGGGAGGAGGGAAAGAAGACATTGCCTATTGGCAATCATAGAATCTCACACAAGTACATTCACACACATATACTCATACATTCACACAGACCATCTCCCATGCACATACTCTCTCTCTCTCCCACACACACACCATAGAACTCACAGAATCCCTAGAGTGTGGAAGCAGGCCTTTTGACCCAATAAGCCCAGACTGACCTTCAGAACATCCCACTCAGACCCATCCCCTTATAACCCACCTAATCTACACACCCCTGAACACTACGGGCAATTTAACATGGCCAATCCACCTAACTGGTGCATCTTTGAGCTGTCGGAGGAAAATGGAGCACCCGGAGGAAACCCACACAAATACAGGGACAACGTGCAAACTCCACACAGATAGGTGCCTGAGGGTGGAATCAAACCCAGGCCCCTGGCACTGTGAGGCAATTCTGCTAACCACTGAGACACTGTACAGGAAGAAAACGACCTTATAAATAATTGGTAATCCCACTTTGGGGTTAGAGCTGTGATGAAGGGTCACTGGATTTGAAACATTAACTCTGTTTTAATCTCCATTGATGCTGTTAGGCCTGTGGAGTTTCTCCAGCACGTTCTGTTTCTGCTACGAATTTCCAGTCTGTAGTTCTTTGTTTTAGTTTAGTTGGTCCATTAACACCCCTTCCTTTGTGGTTTTCTGAATCACATAAGTGTAATGGCACAGAAGAAGGCCATTCAACCCAACATTTTTCCTGTCAGCTCTTTAAGTCATATGTCTTTGTAAGCTTCATTGCAAAGGCTCTGCAATGTTTGCAAACCGCATGCTGTTTACAAATCCTTTGATGGAATCTCTCAGCTGTCATCAGTTGGTTTATATTATCCTCCAATCCAGGTTTGTACTTCATAGAACTAGAACAGGCCCTTCAGCCCAGCATGTCTCTGTCAAACATGATATGATTTCAAAATAAACACCGTAATTAACCATCCCTTGTGCTGATATTTTGTAATCAACCTGTTCAGAGATGTTGGGACTTGAATCCAAGTTTCCTGGCTCAGAAATAGGAATGTTACCATTGTTAATTATAGTCCCAAGCAATTATTTACCTTGCGAATATCTGGTTTTAAACAATGAGATCTATCACCCAGGCTTCTTAAAAACCGCAACATTTTTTAAAAATTAAAATAAAGCTAATTCAATAAAGATGCAACAATTGGTTAACATAGTCAGTAACTTGGAAGTATAAATGGCTATCTCTCTAAAATATCCCTGAAAATCTCTCTCACGCGCATATACACACACACGCACACACACACACGCACACGCACACGCACACATTCATAAGGAAAATGAAAGAAAAAGCAGATCACTGTGCAGTGCTCGGCCTTGTGAAATAAAATACTTAGTGAATTGATTATTCCTGAAGGCAAAAGAATAAAGAGTAGGATGACCTGGAGGCTGTTCCTCTTTTAGGTGCCGACAAGTCACTCATCATATACAGTTGTCTTTGAAGTCTTTCAGATACTGCTGGCTCAGGAAATACAACCTTAAAATGTTCTTTCATCACTCTTCCAAAAAAAAGTATTTCATCCTTAACTCAACAAAAGGACTGTTTTTTCAGAACAGCTTCTGGGGAAGGTGGGACCTGTACAAGAAGGATAGGTTGCACCTGAACTGGAGGGACACCAATATCCTGGGCGAGAGGTTTGCCAGAGATCTTCAGGAGGGTTTAAACCAGTTTGGCAGGAGGATGGGAACCGGAGCTACCGGTCAGCAAATGGAGTAGCTGGTGTACAGGCAGATACAGCATGCAGAGAATCTGTGAGGAAGGATAAGCACTTGATTAGGCAAAGTTGCTGTCAATATGACGGGTTGAAGTGTGTCTATTTTAATGCAAGAAGTGTCAGGAATAAGGGTAACGAACTTAGAGCATGGATCAGTATTTGGAACTACGACGTTGTGGCCATTACAGAGACTTGGATAAAACAGGGGCAGGAATGGTTGTTTGGATGTTCCGGGGTACAGATGTTTCAAAAGAAATAGGGAGGAAGGTAAAAGGGGTGGGGAGTGGCATTGCTAATCGGGGATGTATCACAGCTGCAGAAAGGGAGGTCGTGGAGGAGAGTTTCTCCACTGAGTCAGTTTGGGTGGAATTCAGAAGCAGGAAAGGAGCAGTCACTTTATTGGGAGTTTTCTATAGACCCTTCCCCTCAATGGTAACAGAGACACTGAGGTACTGATTGGGAGACAGATTGTGGACGGTGCGGAAGTAATAGGGTTGTTGTCATGGGTGACTTCAACTTCCCTAATATAGACTGGAACCTCCGAAGTGCAAATTGTTTGGATGGAACAGATTTTCTCAGGTGTGTCTAGGAAGGAATTCTGACTCAATACGTACATAGGCCGATTAGAGGGGAGGCCATATTGGATTTGGTGCTCGGCAATGAGCCAGGCCAGGTGTCAGATCTCTCAGTAGGAGAGCATTTCAGTGACAGTGATCACAACTCCCTTACCTTTAGTATTGTCATGGAGAGGGCTAGGAGCAGACGGTATGGGAAAGCATTTAATTGGGGGAGGGGGAATTACAATGCTCTTAGGCAGAAAGTGGGGAGCATAAATTAAGGATAGATGTTCTCAGAGAAATGTGAAGATTCTTTAGGGAGCAGTTGCTATAAGTGAAAATAGTCCTGAGGGCATACAGCACGGAAACAGACCCTTCGTCCGACTCGTCCATGCTGACCAGATATCCCCTAAATTAATCTGGTCCCATTTGCCGGCATTTGGCCCATATCCCTCGAAATCCTTTCTACTCATATACCTATGCAGATGCCGAATAAATTTTTCAATCATACCAGTCTCCACCACTTCCTCTGGCAGCTCATTCCATACATGTACCTCCCTCTGCATGAAAATGTTGCCCCTTAGCTCCCTTTTCAATCTTTTCCCTCACACCTTAAACCCATGCCCTCCAGTTTTGGATTCCCCTACCCTGGGGAAAGCACCTTGCCTATTTACCCATTCTATGCCCCTCATGATTTTATAAACCTCTGTAAGGTCACCCTCAGCCACCAACACTCCAGGGAAAACAGCCCCGGCCTGCATTTTAAAGGCCCAGCTCGGCAAGATGGCAGCAGGGTAAGACGGTCCGCTCTGCTCACCAGTTCCCTTTCCTTTTCCTTTCTTTTATCTAACTTCTTCTTCTGTCTCGCCTCTCCGTAGTAATTCGAGCAACATTGGTGGCGAGAGCGGGGCCAGTCATGCAGCGGCGGCGAAAGCAGTGCCGGTGATTGATTGGTTTGTCCCAATGAGGCAGGGAAGGGGTGGTAAGGTGAAGGAACCTTGGATGACTAGACATGTGGAATATCTAGTCAAGAGGAAGAAGGAAGCTTACTTAAGGAAGCAAGGATCGGACAGGGCTCTAGTGGTCTACAAGGTAGCCAGGAAGGAACTGCAGAATGGACTTAGGAGAGCTAGAAGGGAGCATGAAAACACCTTGGTGGGTAGGATTAAGGAAAACCCCAAGGCCTTCTATACTCATACGTGGAACAAGAAGGTGACCTGAGTGACGGTAGGGCCAATCAGGGATAGTGAGGGGAACTTGTGCCTGGAGTTGGAGGATGTAGGCGAGGTCCTTAACGAATACTTCCTGTAGTAACTTTGGGTATATCCTGTTTGGCCCAGGGGACTTATCTATCCTCATGTTTTTCAAAATTTCTAGCACATCCAAAATGAATCATTTCACATTCTTCTGGGATGAATTCCATCTGTCACTTCTTTGTCCAATTCTGCATCCGGTCAATGTTCTGTTGCAACCTACAACAGCCCTCCACACTACCCACAGCTTCACCAACCTTTGCGTCATTGGCAAACTTACTAACCCGCCCGTCCACTTCCTCATCCAAGTCATTTATAAAGATCACAACGACCAGAACAGATCCCTGCAGATCATCACTGGTCACGAGCTCTAGGGTGAATACTTTTCATCTACAACCACCCTCTATCTTCTATTGGGCAGCCATTTTTATACCCAGACAGCCAACTTTCCCTGAATCCCATGCCTCCTTGCTTTCTGAGTGAGCCTAGATGTGCTAGAAATTTTGAAAAACATGAGGACAGATAAGTCCCCTGGTCCAGATGGGATATAGCCAAAGTTACTACGGGAAGCGAGGGAAGAGATTGCGGCCCCTTTGACAATGATCTTTGCGTCCTCACTGTCCACTGGAGTAGCATCAGATGATTGGAGGATGGCAAATATCATTCCCTTGTTCAAGAAAGGGAATAGGGATAATCCTGGGAATTACAGACCAGTCAGTCTTATTTCCACGGTGGGCAAATTATTGGAGAGGATTCTGAGAGATAGTATTTATGATTATTTGGGAAAGCGCAGTTTGATTAGAAATAGTCAGTATGGCTTTGTGAGGGGCAGGTCATGCCCCACAAGCCTTAATGAATTCTTTGAGGATGTGAAGGCATTTGATGAGATCCGCCATGGTAGGTTCATTCAGAAAGTGAGGGAGCATGGGATTCAGGGAAATTTGGCATGTGTGGTTACAAAACTGGCTGATAGATAGAGGGTGGCAGTAAATGGAAAGTATTCAGCCTGGAGCTTGATGAGCAGTGGTGTTCTGCAGGGATCCGTTTTGGGACCTCTGATTGTTGAGATCTTTATAAATGACTCGGGTAAGGAAGTGGAAGGATGAGTCATTATGTTTGCCAATGACACGAAGGTTGGTGAAGCTGTGGGTAGTGTGGAGGGCTGTTGTAGGTTGCAACAGGACATTGACAGGATGCAGAGCTGGACAAAGAAGTGACAGATGGAATTCATCCCAGAAGAATGTGAAATGATTCATTTTGGAATGTCAAATTTGAATGCAGGATACAGGGTTAACGGCAGGATTCTTGGCACTGTGGATGAACTGAGGGATCTTGGGATCCATGTTCATAGATCCCTCAAAGTTGCTACTCAAGTTGATAGAGTTGTAAAGAATCTACAAGATCCCCTGCAGAGATTATGAAAAATACTACATCGGACAAACAGGAAGGAAACTAACAATAAGCATACATGAACACCAACTGGCGACAAAAAGGCATGACCAATACTCACTCATCTCAATCCACATGGACAAGGAGAACCATGACTTCGACTGGGCCAACACCAAGATCCTGGGACAGGCTAGGCAGAGACAGGCACGAGAATTCTGAGAGGCATGGCACTCCATGAAGTAGGCTATTAATAAGCACATTGAATTCAACCCCATATACATTCCACTACAAAGGAAATCCGGAAGTGAGGCAATCCATCTCAATGGATCCCAGAGTTTATAAACCAGGCGGGAAAACACAGCAACGCTTCATCGGAAGCTGCACTGAGGATGTTATTAAGCAGGGTAACGAAACGTGTGCGAAACAAGAAACCAGGTCAGCGAGCCAACCAACTTCAACAACCTCAACACCCACAACCTGAGCTACAAATCTACTCCAAAACCTTAGAGTTGTAAAGAAGGTGGATGGCATGTTGGCTTTCATTGGCAGGGGAATTGAGTTTAAGAACCGTGAGGTTATACTGCAGCTCTATAAAACTCTTGTTAGACCACGCTTGGAATACTGTGTTCAGTTCTGGTCACCTCATTATAGGAAAGATGTGGAAGCTTTAGAGAGGGTGCAGAGGAAATTTACCAGGACGCTGCTTGGACTGGAAGGCAGGTCTTACCAGGAAAGGTTGAGGGAGCTAGGGCTTTTCTCATTGGCACGAAGGAAGATAAGAGGTGACTTGATAGAGGTGTAAAAGATGATGAGAGGCACAGATAGAGTGGATATCCAGAGTCTTTTTCCCAGGGCGGAAATGACAATCACGAGTTGGCATAATTGTAGGGTGGTTGGAGCAAGCGAGATATCAGAGGTAGGTTCTTTACATAGAGAGTGGTGGATATATAAATGCACTGTCAGCGGACGTAGTAGAGTCAGATACAGTAGGAACATTGAAGTGACTCCTGGATAGGCACATGGATGACTGCATAATGTAGGGTATGCAGGGTAGATTGATCATTGAGTAGGATAATAGGTCAGCACAACATTGTGGGCCGAAGGGCCCGTACTGTGCTGTACTCTTCTATGTTCTATGTTCTTAGTGCAACTGTATAAGGTACATGTCTGGATTGCTGTGAGCAGTTTTGGTCCCCTTAATTAGGGAGAGATATTATTTCATTGGAAGCAGTTCAGAGAAGGAACACCAGGATGATCCCTCATATAGAAGGATGTGTGTTGAGCAAAGGTTAAACAGTTTGGGACTCGAGGAGTTTACGAGAATGAGAGGTGATCTCATTGAAACATAAAGGATTCTTCAGGATCCTGACAAGGTAAATGGTGAGTGGATGTTTCCCCTCATGGGAGAGTCTGTGACCAGAGGGCATAGTCTCAGAATAAAGGAGTGCCCATTTAAGACTGAGATGAAGAGGAATTTCTACTTTCAAACGGTTGTGAATCTTTGGACTCCTTGCCACAGAGAGCTGTGGGAGCAAAGCCCTTCTGTATTTTCTGGCTGAGACAGATAGATTCTTTATCTGGAGGAGAATTAAATGTTACAGGTGTAGTGATTATAACGAGGTCAGCTAGGTGGACCTCATAGATTATGATTTCTCTAACTGGGGCAAATTTAATCTGGTCCAGTCAGGGAGCCCTGGATGGTAGATATAAACAGGAGTGTCAGAAAACCTGTCATTCTGAGAGCTGGCTCTGAAGGAGCTGGACCAGCATTGAGGACTCTCCACATGTAAATTATGGGTGACTTGGTGATGGGATACTGGTCTCTGTGGAATTATTTTCAGTGGAGAAAGGGCAGGAAAGTAGATATGGGAAATGTTGGAACAGCCATGATTGTTTTGAATGATGGAGCAGACTTGAAGTCTGAATGGACTGGTTCCTTTCTCTTCTGGTCTTATTACATAACCCTGAAGTCCAGGTATTGTTCTTGTAAACCTGCGCTTTACTCCCTCCATAGTGAATATATCTTTTCTTTACATCAAGAAACCTTGTGATTGGTTCCTTATTTCTTACAGTGTTAATAGTTAAGTACATTTTTATTGGGGAAAGATATAACGCCACTCTAAAAAGAATTTAAATCTTTGTAACCACCAACTGAGCAAGTTGGAATATAGAGAGTTAGATCTTCTTATCTGGTCAGAAGTATATCACCGCAATGCTTTTTTTGAGAAACATGTTTCGTGATCATTCTTTGTTACTTATTGGTGGGCTTAGCAAATTTTCATTATTTATTCTACCTCCAAACCAATATTTCCCAAGACAGTAGGCACTAATAAATCATTCATTAGCAAGTGACTGAAACACAGCAGCTGAAACATTTTAATCAGTGAAATTGGTGTAACATCAATGATGGAGCATAAACACATTTAATAACCAAGCTGGAAAGGAAACAGTTTATGTTCTACATTACTTTTGGAAATTATCTTCCAATAGTTTGTTGGAAAAATGATAAAGCTACTTTCACGTTTTTTTTTGCACAAACTAAACAGATTCCTCTTTTCTTACAAAGAAAGGGAAGGTGTAAGTCCACAATGTCATCAGCAGGTTAAACAGAAACAATTCTGAGAATTTGGTTGGGAATATGTGATATAATGTCCAAATAGCTTCCGAAATACAATGAAAAAGTTGATTGCATCGTGCTCCTCTCAGTGTGACACAGACCCGATCATGGTACTTTGAAGGATGTTTGACCAGCCCAAAAGTAAATTTCACAAGGGCTGAAGAGAGGGTGAAGAAAAATCAGATAGAGTTCTCACTCTTCATTGTCACTCTGCTTCAAAACTCTGGGTATCTGCTGATAACGGCATAAGATTCAGCTCTAATCTCCATCCTAAATCAGACAGCGAGCAAACACTAAAATAAAAGCAAGATGCTGTGGATGCTAAAAATCTGAAATAAAAATAGAATGTGCTGGATTTACTTCCTTTATCTATTCAAGGAACAATTATAAGCTCTTAGACCCTCTTGAATAGGGGTTTGGGGTGAGTGTGATGGAGGTATAAAATGCTGCTTCTTCCAATCTCCTAGATTTTTCATCTCCATCACATCTGAGCCAGTGTTAGAAACATGCAAAACAATGCTGTTTCACAGAGAAAACAAAGTGTAGAGCTGGATGAACACAGCAGGCCAAGCAGCATCACAGGAGCAGGAAAGCTGACGTTTTGGGCCTGGACCCTTCATCAGAAATGGGTGAGGGCAAGGGGGTTCTGAAATAAATAGGGAGAGAGAGGGAGGCGGATAGAAGACGGATAGAGGAGAAGATAGGTGTAAAGGGGACAGACAAGTTAAAGGGGCAGGGATGGAGCCTGTACAGGTGAGTGTAGGTGGAGAGGTAGGGAGGAGATAGGTCAGCCTGGGGAGAACAGACAGGTCAAGGGGGCAAGATGAAGTTAGTAGGTAGGAAATGGGGGTGCAGCTTGAGGTGGGAGGAGGGGATAGGTGAGAGGAAGAACAGATTAGGGAGGCAGGGATGAGCCAGGCTGGTTTTGGGATGGGGTAGGGGGAGGGAAGATTTTGAAGCTTGTGAAGTCCACATTGATACCATTCGGCTGCAGGGTTCCCAAGCGGAATATGAGTTGCTGTTCTTGCAACCTTCGGGTGGCATCATTGTGGCACTGCAGGAGGCCCATGATGGACATGTCATCTAAAGAATGGGAGGGGGAGTGGAAATGGTTTGCGACTGGGAGGTGCAGTTGCTTATTGTGAACCGAGCGGAGGTGTTCTGCAAAGCGGTCCCCAAGCCTCCGCTTGGTTTCCCCAATGTAGAGGAAGCCACACCGGGTACAGTGGATACAATATACCACGTTGGCAGATGTGCAGGTGAGCCTCTGCTTAATATGGAAAGACATCTTGGGGCCTGGGATGGGGGTGAGGGAGGAGGTGTGGGGAAGGTGTAGCATTTCCTGCAATTGCAGGGAAAGGTGCCGGGTGTGGTGGGGCTGGAGGGGAGTGTGGAGTGGACAAGGGAGTCATGGAGAGAGTGGTCCCTCCAGAAAGCAGACAAGGGTGGGGAGGGCAAAATGTCTTTGGTGGTGGGGTCAGATTGCAGGTGGCGGAAGTGTTGGAGGATGATGCGTCGGATTCGGAGGTTGGTGGGGTGGTACGTGAGGATGAGGGGGTTTTTTTTTGGTTGTTATTCCAGAAACGGGGTGTGAGGGATGAGTTGCGGAAAATGCGGGAGACATGGTCAAGGGCGTTCTCAACTGCAGGGTGAAGGTGCAGTCCTTGAGAAACAAGGACATCGGAGATCGGGCAGTGCTGTTTCTCATCTATCTTCCTCTTTCCTCAATCAATGATCCTGACCCCCACCTCACAACTCAACCAAATCCAACCCATTTTCCAGATTTCTGCTCGCACTCTTTCCCACTGTCCCAACACTTGCCACCTCACTGTTCTCCATATTCGAAGGATCAACTTCTTTACATAGGGCATTTTCTTGACACAATGAATCGACTGGTGACCCACAGGGATCAACCTTTTACAACATTTACAAATGACCTTGGATGAGGGGATGACAGGTACGGTGGTGAAATTTGCTGATGACACATAGATAGGCAGGAAAGTAAGTTGTGAAGAGGACATAAAGAGGCTACAAAAGGCTATAGGTAAGTTAAGTGAGCAGGCAAAAATCTGGCAAATAGAATACCATATGCAATGATGTGATCTTATCCATTTTGGCAGGAAAAATACATAAGAAACATTATTTTCTAAACATAGAGGCTGCAGAGCTCTCAGATGTGGAGGCTTCTAGATATCTTTATGCATGAGTTGCAAAACCCTAATGTGTAGTATGCGGGTAGAGCAAGAAATGGAGAAAAACATTATAATCAAGTTATAGCTTCGAGAGAGGTGATGGCCTGTTAATCCCTCGGTCCAGGAATGTTCTGGGACCTGAGTTCAAATCTTAATATGGCACATAGCAGAGTTTGAATTCATTTTTTTAAAAATCTGGAATTGAGAGTCTGATGATGACCATGAATTGACAGTCAGAAAAAAATGTATCTGCTTCACTGCAGGCCAAGCAGCATCTTCGGAGCCCAAAACGTCAGCTCATCCAGCTCCACACCTTGTTATCTCGGATTCTCCAGCATCTGTAGTTCCCATTATCTCTGCTTCACTAATGTCCTTTAGAGAAGAAAACTGCCATCCTTACCTTGTATGGTCTACATGTGACTCTAGAGCCACAGCAATGTGGCTGCCTATTAACCGCCCTGCGGGCAATTCGGGATGGGCAATAAATGATGACCTAGCCAGTGATGCCCTCATCCTGTGAATGGGTTTTACAAAATTGGAAGGGGAAATTGAATACATCAGCAATGAAGTGATGCTTCGGTTATTACAGGGCATTGGTGAGATCACATCTGGAGTACAATGCATAACATTGGCCTCCTTATATAGTGAAAGTATGTCAATATGTTGCAAGCAGTTCAGAGAAGGTTTATCAGACTAATGCCTGGAATGGGTGAGTTATTTTAGGAGGCTAGCCTCGTATCCACTGGAGTTTAGAAGCATAAAAGGCAACTTGATTGAAACATATCATGAGGGGTGTTAACAGGACGGATGTGAAAGATATGTTTCTTCTTGTAGAATACTCTAACACTTGGAATCACTGTTCCAAAATAGGGTTTGCTTGTGCGAGACGGAGATAAGGAGGCTGTTATTTTCTCAGAGGATTAAAAGACTTTGGAGCTGTCTTCACAAAAAGCAGCACAGTGGCTCAGTGGTTAACACTGCTACCTCACAGTGCTAAGGACCCAGGTTCAGTTCCAGCCCTGGGTGACTGCCTGTGTGGAATTTGCACGCTGTGGCATGGGTTTCTTCTAGGTGCTCTGGTTTCCTCCCACAGTCCCAAGATGTCCGAGTTAGGCAGGCTGTCCAGGGATGCATAGACTGGGTGGATTCCCTATGGGGAAGTGCAGAGTTACAGGGATGGGTTGGGTCTGGATGGGGTGCCCTTCAGAAGGTCAGTGTGGACTTAATTGTCCTGCTTCCACACTGTACAGATTCTATGAAATGGTGATGGAGACGCAGCCTTTGAATATTTGTAAGGCACAGGTTGATCCTAAGCAAGAGGATGAAAGGTTATTGGGGTTGACAGGGATGTGGAGTAATTAGATCTGCTGAGACCTTATAGAATGGTGGAGTAGATTAAAGGGAGGGCGGGGTCCACACCTGCTCCTAAATCATGCATTTGTATTTCCACCAAACATATCATACTCTTCACTCCTGTATCAGCATTTGGAAGGGATAGTTCCTCAGGGAGACCCCGGTCTGCTCCTCAGTCACATCCGACACCTTCTCATCTCCCCATGGCACCATCCCACACAACCACAAGAGATGCAACAACTACCCTTTTCATTCATCTTAACGATTGTCCAATGCCCAAATGTTTCTTTCAGGTGCAGCCTACCACTAAATTTTCATTTCGCTGTCTTGTCACACTCACATTTCAGACCCCGACTTGCTGCATTGCTCCTGTGAGGACCAACAGTTGCTCAAAGAACAGCGATGTTTCTTCCAGTTATTCACTTCACACTCACCGAGACTAAACGCTGCATCCCACAATCTCACATCATGAACTCAGAACCTCATTCTGATTTTGCTATTGCTAGGTGCTGGTCTTTCTTTTAATTCACTCTTGGAATGTGAGCATTATTGGCTGGGCCTTGAAAAGTTCGGAATTTTGTTTGCCATGTTTTTTTAGGACAGAGCTGATCATCAACATTTTAATACAATACTGCTGGATGCTGGAAATTTGAAACAAACACGGAATGGTGGAGAAACTCAGCAGGTCTAAAGCATCTGAGGAGAGAGAAAACAGAGTCAATGCTTTGAGTCTGGGATAGAGTCACAGATGTCTACAGCACGGAAAAAAAACTCTTGAGTCCAAACAGTAAGCTAACTATTCTAATCTCATTCTCCAGCAGTTGGCCCAAAGTAGTAATCACAGCTAGGCCTCACTGCAATTATACCAATGTGAGGTTTTGAAACACATGGAACAAGCTAATATGTGTAAAGGAAACTTCTCAAATGAAATACTGAACGGAAGTAACCCAGAACAAAACTCCAAAAGCTGATGTTTTGGGCCTAGGTCCTTCATGAGTAAAGGGGGATGGGGAGAGGGTTCTGAAATAAATAGGGAGAGAGGGGGAGGCAGATCGAAGGTGGATAGGGGAGAAGATAGGTGGAGAGGAGACAGACAAGTTAAAGAGGCGGGATGGAACCTGTAGGGGTGAGTGTAGGTGGGGAGGTAGGGAGTAGATAGGTCAGTGCGGGAAGGATGGACAGGTCAAGGGGGCGGGATGGGGCTAGTAGGTAGGAAATGGAGGTGCGGCTTGAGGTGGGAGGAGGGGATAGGTGAGAGGAAGAACAAGTTAGGCAGACAGGGACGAGCTGGGCTGGTTTTGGGATGCAGAAAGGGCAGGGGAGATTTTGAAGCTTGTGAAATCCACAAATGCAGTGTACCTACCAGTCGTGAACCATTTCAACTCCCCCTCCCATTCCGCAGATGACATGTCCATCCTGGGCCTCCTGCAGTGTCACAATGATGCCACCCGAAGGTTGCAGGAACAGCACCTCATATTCCACTTGGGAACCCTTCACAAGCTTCAAATTCTCCCCTCCCCCTACTGCATCCCAAAACCAGCCCAGTTTGTCCCCGCCTCCCTAACCTGTTCTTCCCTTCACCTATCCCCTCTCCCCACCTCAAGCCGCACCTCCATTTCGTATCTACTAACCTCATCCCGCCCGCTTGACCTGTCCGTCCTCCCCGGACTGACCTATCTCCTCCCTACCTCCCCACCTACACTCACCTTTACAGGCTCCATCCCCACCTCTTTAACTTGTCTGCCTCCTCTCCGCCTATCTTCTCCTCTACCCATCTTCAGTCCACCTCTCCCTCTCTCCCTATTATTTCAGAATCCTCTCCCCGTCCCTCTTTCTGATGAAGGGTCTAGGCCCAAAACGTCAGCTTTTGTGCTCCTGAGATGCTGCTTGGCCTGCTGCGTTCATCCAGCTCCACACTTTGTTACCTCGGTTTCTCCACCATCTGCAGTTCCCATTACCTCTTAACCCAGAACAAAACCCAAGTGGATGAAGGTGTATTTCACACATTCATTGTAAATTTCAATCTGAGTGTATGCCTAATTTTACTTCTCTTCAGACTTGTTCACTACCCTGACATTCATATTCACTCTGGACAAATGTTTAGTTTCCTTGCTGTGACCATTACCACTCTCTTTGCCTTTAGAGTCATAGAGGTCTACAGCATGGAAACAAGCCCTTCAGGCCAATTTGTCCAAGCTGCCCAGTTTCCACAATCCAATCCCATTTGCCTGCATTTGGCCCACATTTCTCCACACTCATCCCATCCATGTACCTGTTCAAATTAGAATTAGAATTAGAATTAGAATTAGAATCCCTACAGTGTGGAAACAGGCCCTTTGGCCCAACAAGTCCACACCGAACTTCAGAATATCCCACCCAGACCCATACCCCTCAAAACATTTTATGAAATGTTTTGTAAATGAGAAAATTGTACTTCCCTGCATGCCTGACAGTCCATGCCAGACACTGACCTCCCTCTGCATGAAAAGACTTGCCCCTCTAGACCCTTTTGTATCTCTCCCCCCTCACCTTAACCTCTAGTTTTAGACTTCCCTACCATGGAGATAAGCTGTTGGATACATAGCTTATCTATGCCTCTCATGATTTTATTGAGGTTTCCTACATTCCAGGGAATAATATCCCAACCCATCCAGCTTCTCCTTATAACTCAAACCTTCCAGTCCAAGCAGCACCCAATTAAATATTTGTTCTGATACTTTTGTCATTGAATCTCTCCCATTCTGTATCCTACCCCAGTCCTTCCCTTTTGTTTCTCTCCCCTCCCACATTCAGAAACTTAAAGCTCTGCCTTCCTTCAGCTCTGAAGAAGAATGACATTTAACTTGAAAAGGATGGCTTCTCTCTTTGCAGATGCTGCCGAGATTTTTCCAGCACTTTCTGTTTTATTGTTTGAGCCTGCCATCTCTAAGACTCTAGATTTACAACAGTCATATCGGTGAGGTTTCGGCGCACGAAAAGCTCTCTCTAACATTCAGAAATAGGACTGCAACACTATTTTAGTTTTACATTAAAAAGAACAGACTGAATTATCAATTTGTCACCCGAACGTTAAACTGCTCTGGACTGCTGCCCATTGTCAAAACAAAATCAATTCAAATAGAATTAATTTAGATGATGATAAAAGTCAGCCAGTTTCTGTAACATTCAGTAATTCTACAACATTAGACGTACACTCAGATTGAAATTTACAATGAGTGCGAAATGCATCTTGATCCAGTTGGGTTTTGTTCTGTGCTACTTTCATTCGGCATTTCATTTGCGAGGTTTCCTTTACATGCGCATATATTAGCTGGTTCCATGGGTTTCAAACCTCATATTGGTATAATTGCTGCGAGGCCTAGTTGTGATTATCACTATAGCAACGTACAAAGGGCAGCTTTATCACACTACTTTCTTCAAGACTCACCATAAAGACAACTGAAACACTTGTAAAAAATTGTAGTATCGTTTGCAAGCAAAATTCATAGCGGCCTGTAACTTGCTTAATTTTGTTAAGACATTAATACCAACATCAACAAATACTTCAGATAGAAGTATTAGTCCTTGTATAGTAAAAACATCCATTCCATTTTTTTTGGTTGTGATCTGATCAAATTATAAATAGACTTTTTGTAAATCATTCAAAACAAACTCATAAAACATAGACTGGGCAACAGCCCAAGCAAAATACTGCAGATGATAGAAATCTGACAGAGAAACAGAGAGAGCTGGAGAATCCCAGCAGATCTGGCAGCATCTGTGAAGAGAAGAACAGAGTTAATGTTTTGAAGCTGGTATGACTGTTCTTCAGAACCCTCTTCTTCTGTTTGGAAAAGCAGGTAGATATGGAGGCAGAGATAATGGGAACTGCAGATGTTGGAGAATCCAAGATAACAAAGTGTGGAGCTGGATGAACACAGCAGGCTTTTCCGATGAAGGGTCTAGGCCCGAAACGTCAGCTTTTGTGCTCCTAAGATGCTGCTTGGCCTGCTGTGTTCATCCAACTCCACACTTAGATTTGGAGGCAGTCCAGGGAAGGTTTGTTAGGCAGATCCCAGGAATGAAGGGACTCTCTTAGGAGTAGAGATTGAGTAGGCTGGGCCTGTACTCATTGGAATTTAGAAGAATGAGAGGTGACCTTTTTGAAACATGCAAGATTCTCAAGGGACATAACGGGGTGGACTCAGAAAGGTCATTTCCCCTTGTGGGAGAGGGAATACTGTCAGAATAAAGGATCACCAATTTAAGACAGAAATGTGGAGGAATTTCTTCTGAGCTAGTGAATCCATGCAATTTTTACTGCAGAGGGCTGTCATGGCTGTGTGTTGTTAAATATATTCAAGACTGAAATAGATTTGTAATCAGTAAGGGAATCAAGGGTTATAGTGTAAAAGGCAAGAAAGTGGAGTTGTAAATTATGAGATTAGCCACGATCTCACTGAATAGCAGTGCAGACTGAATGGGCTGAATGGCCTACTTCTGCTCTTACATCTTATGGTGTAACTTGAAACAGGAGCTGTGAAAATGGGTCTTAATAGGTATTAGATTACCGTCAAGAAAGGAAAACGACAGCACAGAAGGTGACGTATGAAGAAGAGTTAAATGGAAATCACATCAAACAGACAGCTAGAACCTCCTCAAGCTGGATATCCCTCAAAGTGAAACAGCACTGAATTAAACATTGCATTCAAACAGCAAAATACTGCACATCCTGCAAATGTGAAAGAAAAGCAGGAAATCTGATTTTGGAAAGATTCCATATCCGAAATGAATAATTTGGGGTTTGTGTTCCTACTTACACTCTAACCGTTAAAATGGCCATTGGAGAGTTTTGAGGCAGTACAGTGATTTTGATGGTAATGGTTAATGGGTACAGTTACCATTTGTGTCAGTGATGACAACTGAACTCCAAATGATCCCCTCTTTAACTCAGGCAAGCACTGGAGAGGGTGTACTAAACTGGATAGGAAGCAAATGCAAACATGAAAAAAAGAGAATTTAAAAAAAAAATACAAGGACAAAAATGGAGAAGAGGGAGGAACAGGCAAAGGAAAAAAAGAGGGAAAACTGACAGAAATGATACAGCTTCCCCACAATAAAGAAAACAGCTAAAGAGAGGGAGTCACAAACAGAAAGGTTAAAAGCAACACAAAAATGATGATACAATGGTATAAAATCACACAGAAAAGTAAGAAGCTAAGCTACAAAGGTTAAATCCCATCATTATTCTCTGTGCCCTGTACAGATTTTCCTTTAATGTCTGGTGATTTATCTCTTTCTAGATTCTGGGATTTAAAATTCCATTCAGAGCAGTTTCATGTTTGCAGATCCTCTAGCAAGAAAAAGCACCAAGGTAATATGTGAAAAAGCATGAAAAGCAAGTTACGAAAAAATCAAACCGCAAACGAGACACTTCTACCTGAGCTGAAACAAACTGTCCTGACTGAGTATCTGGTACCTGAATGTAATCAATTATTCTAGTACATACTGTATACATATATATATACATATTCCAGATCTGCATATCTTTTTCTTTCCTTCACATTGTTAGCGTATCCTCCAAATCTACTGTAACTGTTTGCATTTGCACAATGATATGGTCACAAGTTTAGAAATGGCTAAAACTTTTTTACCAAAATGTCTGTTGAGCATCCAATAGTTTCTTTCTGTTAAATTTGCTGATGGAGGAATAGACTTGATGGGTGCAGGAATTGTCTGAAAGACCCATAAATGTTTGAGGAACTGGCATTGCTGAAATAAATGACGTTTTCTCCCCTCTTTGGATTCCCTTTTAGTTTGTATCGTAATAGTTCTTCTGAACAGCAACTGCTTTTTACAGTTTTAGGAACTGATGACTGTCACTCGTTGTACTCGGTTTCTTTAAAAAAGAATAATTTGTACCATTCTGAATTTCTGGCATTTGCCAATTAAGTCATTTCATGACTAAGTGTGTGAAGGGAAAAGACCAGTTTCCGAAAACCAACACCTCATGCATATGACAATTCAGAATCTTAGCAACAAGAGCTGGTTGTTGTGACCAAAGGATGGCACGTAAGCGTGTTAAATAATCCCTTACCCCGATTCCTGATAGACAGGAACCTCTCGCCATCACTTGCTGCTACACGCAATGTGCATCCTCTGTGCCTTTAAACGGAAAGCTAGTCTAAAGCCGACTTTGCTCAGTTCCATTGCTTCTGCATGCAGTAGCTTGCAGCGTAGTCAGAAAGGGGGAAGCAGCGGCGAAATGAACGCCTGCGACATGCAATAGTTAACGTAAAGGTGTGGAACTCCAGTACTTTCTGCCAACCAACATAAATGTGACATAAGTAGAGCTCCTCCCCTCCCTCTCTATCTGCATCTGTAATCTTTCACAGGCTCCCAACCCTGGCGTGTTCAGCCAATCTCTGTGAGCGAATGACAGGCGCTCGTCACTCGCTGGCTCCTCGCTTTCTCTCCCTGGTGTTGCATACAGCAGCCTGGTTTGTAAAATGGAATACGGTAGAGAGACAGTCCCCAGGCAGAGGCTACTCTGCGCCTGTAGTTTGAAAGTTCAGAAAATGGGAGAGAAACAGACCGATGGCCAGCTCCTGCCGGCAGCAAGGGGAGTGTACATTGGTCCAAACATTCAGTTTTTCTAATCTGCAATCAAACATCATCGACATCTTACAGCGAATTCTCCCGTCTCTTCAGATTAAAGGTACTTTATGTATAAATTGTTCAATATGATTTGCATCTGGCCCCTAACTTTTCTTTCCTGTATTTGTTACCGTTGCAAGTTAAATTTTAACAATCCCTTTACCAATTCATCATCTTAGTGAGTTAAAATTTGGCTAAAGTCTTAAAAGTAGTTTTTGAAAAGGAATCTAAATGAGTACGAGACTCTACATGCAATCTTAAGAGGATTTTCCATCTGCTGTGACAAGGCTAAAAAGATAGGTGAATCTCAGATATAACAACTAGATGATGACTAACAATTATTAAATTGTTCTGCATAGAATGATCAAGATGGTTTGTGCAACAAACTGCTGTAGGTTTTTGCTAAGTATGTGAAATAGATGTTTTACTAATTTTAAACTGCTTGACTGTTTCATTTTATTATAGCTGGGATGAACTTGGTGATATTTGTTTTCCCCAGGGTAACACCCCGATCCTGTGGGAATGACTCCATGTGCATCCTGCATCAAGGACCACTGGAAGACGGTTGAGAGATGGCAATGACGAGCTCACACCTCCCAGTCTTCTCCTCTGCCCTCGGAGGTCTTACCTTCAAATCCCAAAGATTTGTGCTGCTGCTGCTTTGTGCCTGTATGGTAGGCAATGCTTCTGTAACCTGCCCTCCAGTCTGCATTTGCGCAAGTGACATCATTACTTGCGCCAACAAGAACCTGACCACTGTGCCAAGGATGCTGCACAAAGTTGTGACCAGCCTGGATGTTAGCTATAACAGCATCAGCCTACTTGACTTCAGCTGGGCCCCTACTATTTTAGACAGACTGAAAACCCTCATTCTCAATCACAACAGTATTGATTTCCTCTCCAGGGGGGCCTTTGCCTCTACGCCACAGCTGCGATATCTAGACCTGTCCTCCAACAAGCTGAAAACATTGCAAAACGCAACGTTTCAGGGTTTAAACTTCCTGGAAACCCTCCTGCTTTACAACAATCAGGTGGCCCAGCTCAGTACTGGCACTTTTGAAGGCCTGTACAAACTTCGGAAGTTGTATCTCAGTCGGAACCTAATCGCCCACTTTCCCTTGCACTTGTATAAAGGGCAGTCCAGACTTCCACTACTCGAACTGTTAGATCTGTCCTTTAACAGACTAACCTCTGTGCCGGTCTCACAGGTAACGGCACTGCCTGTTAGGCTGCAGAGCAGTTTGTATCTGCATGCAAACCCGTTTACTTGTGATTGTTCTTTCTACACGATGGTCACTTATTGGTATAAGAGGCGCTTTAGGTCTGTGGTGGATTTTAAAGATGATTATAGGTGTTATTTTCAACTTGACTCCACGAGAAGTGTTAGTATTTTGCTGATCCATGATGACCTTTTGAATTGCTCCAACAGTACTGTCAATGGTTCCTTTCATGCCTTAGGGCTGCTTTATGAGGCTCACTTGGGGGAAAGGCTAGTGATAAACTGTGACAGCAAGATTCTGGATCCAAATACAAGTGTTCTATGGGTCACACCAAGGAATAACACATTGCAGCCAGGCATTCAACTTCAGGATCTGAGGGTATTATTGAACGGAAGCCTTGAGATTCAACAGGTCCAACCTGAAGATGCAGGCACCTATTCTTGTATAGCAATTAACAGCAAACGAATGTTAAACGAGTCGATAGAGGTAATGCTGAGGGTGCACAATTTTACACAAGCTGGGCAGCGTTTGCAAACCTTTAACACTGCCTTCACCACACTCTCCTCCTGCCTCGCCAGCATTATTTTGGTCCTGATCTACCTTTATTTGACACCTTGCCGCTGTTGGTGTAAATCCAAGCAGAAGCACAGAAGGCCAAATGGAAACAGTGCCCACTCTTCGATCCTGAGCACCGCTCCCTCCCTTGAAGCTGCCAGCGTGGAGAGGAAAGCCAGCGCTTGCAAGCGGGTGGTTTTCCTGGAGCCACTCAAGGAGCCTCTGAAAGGTCAGAATGGGAAAATGAAACTGCACCCCACCAATCACACTGTGGCTGAAAATATCCTGAGAGGCAAAAGAAGCAAAGCCAACATTGACGCTATCAGTTCGGTGTTCTCAGATAAGCTAAACGTGGCATAATCTGAACATCATGGATGTGGTTTTATCAGAAGTTAGATTGCTTCCAATTAGACACAATGAAAGAATCGAAAGAACTGCGAACGCTGTAAATCAGGAACACAAATAGAAGTTGCTGGAAAAACTCAGCAGGTCTGGCAGCATCTGTGAAGAAAAAAATCAGAGTTAACTCTTCAGGTTTGGTGACCGTCAGAAAACTGAAAGAATCGGCTGCCTCTCAACATTGGCATTTATGGTGAATCCTGCTTGTGGAAAGATGAAAGCTGGACTGAAGGACAGTTCTGCTTCTTTAATGCTAATCGGGCTATGTCACCTTGGAGAGAGGTTTTACAAATCTACTTCGTTCTTGGACCCTTCATGAGAGCAGAAGTACACACTGCTCTACTTTCTGAATTCTGCATTATTATCCTGGCTGTTTTGCTTGTCATAAGTTATAAATAAATTGAAACAAATGAACTTGACACTCAGGTGAGATGCCATGGTGAAAATGTTTTACAGGAATGACTATGCCGATGTTTACAAGCCTTCTGTCAAGTTGACATAGCCCTTTTGAAGGTCTCATTGTTGTGAAATAAGCCTAGTGATATTTTACTCAATCCTTAGAAGCCAACAGTACAATGAAGCCTCTTTAATGGTCTTGCATCCACTTCATACACACCGGCAGATAACAAGCAATGCTAATTTTGCTCTTATAACTAATGAAGCTATGTAAAAAGATTAATCTTTGCCACTAAAACTCAGTACACTGTTACAATATTCAATTTGTCATGGACCTTATTGCAAATTATATTTTTAAAAATTCCAAAGACAAACCATCATTCAGACCAGCCTGATGACAGTAAACATGTACTGTATCATTTGTCTTCTCACTGCTGTACAAACATTGAGTAGGGGCCTACATTTGTATGGTAGAGTATAAATTAAACTTTTTGTACAATGATTTAAAGCATTGCCCACATTTCTAATATGTACAGTACTGGATAACACATTAATTTATCCCACGGGTAGAGGATTGGAAAGTTGCAATGATGTCAGTTGCTATATCATTGTAGATTAATAAAATGGAAGGGTTACCAGCATTAAGATCACTGGTTCATTGGCAAGAATATTGAAGTCTATGTACTGAAATCCTACGACTGGAGGATTTCAATTCAATGACCCAGTAAAACATCAGACATTGCAATCGGAAAATGCCATCCAAAATTTCAGCCTCTGAAGGTACTGATGTTTGTCATTCCCAACAGTATAAGCTTCATCAGCTCAGCCTCGGCTACAAGACTCACGAGGGACGTGTCAAAAAAAAACTCTCCAGTATTTTTTCTTTATTTTAAAAGTTCAGACATACCTCTCAGTTCTTACAGTCATGGAAGAGCGTTGATGCTGCCAGAATAGACCGTTCTGTCTAACTTAATAGAAAGGAAAAGAGGTGAAATTGTGAAAATAAATTAAATAATCATTAAAATGATCGATAACACATTATGGAATAAATTACTATTTATAAACTTTAAATGAAATTATTTAATTAAAGAATTTATTTCAAATCTAAAAATGGAAGGTAGAACACTAAGTGTTTACTTTGAATGTGAAGCAATTGGTTTGTACTGATATATTTAAGAAAAATATAAAGGACTGTAAATGTGGTATTTTGTAGTATCAACTCACTGTAGGAGATATTTATCTTTGTTACCATGATCTTAGAGATATTATTGTATAACATATATAATATCCAAAAAGCCCTTTGATATTCATTGTCTTAGTTTGTAATATCTGGTTCTCGAAATTGTAGACTTAAAACAGAATTATGCTGAATTATTGGAAATACAAAATTAGACAAGAAGATGGCCTCCTCACATTTGCTTCTATTTTACCCTCTGTTAGATGCCACATAGCTGCACTCCTCAGGCAGAGGCTAATGTCCACCCCATGGTCAGCTTGGTGGTGGAGGGGGCACTTAATCAAGTGGGAAGATGATAGGTGGATACTGCCTACATACAGACCTAGGCATATGAGTAGGCCACTCAGCCCTTCAAGCCTGCTCTGCCATTCAATAACTTCATAGAAACATAGCAGTAGTCCATTCAATATGATCATGGCAGACTATCCAGTTCAGTCCCCTGTTCCTGCTTTCTCCCCATACCCTTTGATCCCTTTGTCCGTAAGAATTCCAATTCTATCAGATCATGGATGAACTGATTTTTAACTTTAACTCTACATTCCAGCATTTCCCTGGTAATCTTTCACCCTACTCCCTGCTCTGATTTAGAAGCATAAATAATAGGAGCAGGAGTAGGCCATTTGGCCCTAGGAGCCTGCTCCTCCATTCACTATGATGATGGCTGATCATCCAGCTCTGTAATTTGTTCCTGCTTTTCCCGCATATCCTTCGATCCCTTTAGCCACAATATCCAACTCTTTCTTGATATCATACGCTGTTTCACTCTCTACGTGAAGAAATTTCTCCTCCTCTCAATCCTAAATGATTTACCCCATGTCCTTAGACTGTAACTCCTATATCTGTATATCCCCTATCATCGAGAACATTCTTCATGCATCTACCATGTCTAATACTGATAGGATTTTATAGGTTTCTATGAGATCCCACCTCTCCCCTACTCATTCTTCTGAACTCCAGCAAATATAAAATTAACTGATTCAACCTCTCCTCATATGGTCAGTTCTAAATCTGAGGAATCAATTTTAGTAAATCTTCGCTGCACTTTATGGCAGGACCATCCTTCCTCAGATAAGGGTACAAATATCACAGGTGTGGTCTCACCGAGGTCCCATATAATAGCAGCGAGATGCCATGCCCCAGTACTCAGCTGCCCTCACTTTGAAGGCTAACACAACCATTTGCCACCTTTACTGCCTGCTGCACCAACGTGCTTTAAGTGTCCAGTGCACGAGGACACCCAGGTCTCGTTGAACATTCCCATCTCTCAATTTATAGCCATTCAGATGTTAATCCACCTTCCCATTTTTGCCCCCATCTGCCATGCATTTCCCCACTCACTCAGCCTGTCTAAACCACATTAAAGCATCTCTGTGTCTCCTCACAGCTGACCATCCCATCTAGCTTTGTGTCCTCTGCAAATTTGGAAATATTACAATTAGTTCCCACATCTTAATCATTAATATATGTTATGAATAGCTGGAGTCCTAGCACTGATCACTGCAGTACCCTACTAGTCACTGCCAGCCATTCAGAAAAAGACCCTTTTATTCCTTCTCTTTGTTTCCTGTCTGCCCACCAGTTTTCTATTCTTTTTGATACACTAATCCCATATGCTTTTATTTTATATGCTAATCTCTTAAATACATCTTTGCCCAAAGTCTTCTAAAAGTCCAAATAGACCACAATCTCTGGGTCCCCCTTATTGGCTGTTCTAGTTACATCTTCGAACAATTGCAGTAGATTTCTCAAGTATGAGTTCCCTTTCATAAATCCATGCTTTGTCTGTTTCTATTACTGTTTTCTCATTGCTTTGCTATAGAAACCTTCATAATGAACACAAGCATCTTCCTCACTATCAATATCAGACTCACTTGTCTATAGCTCCCTGCTTTTCCTCTCAAACTCCCCTTTTTAAACCGTGGAGTTACATTAACTACCAACCAATATGGTGGAACTGTTCCAGAGTCTAAAGAACCCTGGAAGATGACCATGAATGCATCCACTTTTTCTAGAGCCACTTCCTTAAGTACACCAGAATGTGCATTATCAGGCCGTGGGGATTTATTGGCCTTCAATCTCGTCAGTGCACCCAATACCATTTCCCTAATCAGACTGATTTCCTTCAGTTCCTCCCTCTCACTAAACCCTGTGCTCCCCAGCATTTCTGCTACGTTATTTGTGTCCTCGTTTGTGAACTCAGAAACAAAGTGTGTATTTCGATGCTTGCCGTTTGTTTGTTCCTCATACGGTCCCCTGTTTCTGACTGTAAGGGACTTACATTTGGTTTATGCCAGGGAAAAATGACTTTTGACCACCCCAATGCCAATTGTCAACCAGGGCATTTCAGACCCATTTTAGGACTTCAATCCATTGCTGCTAATACTCAGCTAGCAGTGGGCAAAGGGAATTTGGCACATGCAAACATCCCTCTCACATTTCTGGTGGTGATGTCGGGGCTGGGGTATTCTCACACGAAGGTGCTCGGTTCGAGGGACTTAGCATCAGGAAGATGGCAGGGTGCCTGAGAGTGAGAGTCTTGCACTTGCTGTTGATCCCACCCTCATTTGCAATGACCCCAACTCTGCGATCCTCCTCCTGCCTTCACCTTATTTGACCCTTAGTGCCACTGAGCCTGGGGTTGGTGCATTACCAGCACTGATCAATACCTCTGCAGTGATGCTGTTGAGCAATGAAAGGCTCTGATTCATGGGCAGCTGAGAGGCAATTGGGACATCAGCTACCAGCAGCCTTGGCCCAGGGAAAGGCTTAGCCAATGCCTGGGTTGAGTTGCTCTCCAGTCAACAGGTGAGACAGACCCCTTGTGACATACATTCAATTTTGCCCATAGACTCTCACTGGAGAAGAGGGAATACCATTCCTTATCTGTGACAAGCATGCAGAGCACGAGTACAGTTGAAAGCATTGACCTCAGTGCAATTCTGCTCCCCGAGGCTTTATGCACAGACACAGCTGAGCCAACAGTATGAGGCACAGATCAAAAAACAAATGTATCTGGGGATCAATATTACTTTTCTTAGAACTTGGCAAACAGTAAATGTTTTATGTCACTCTAGAAGTTCCTCAAGTGCTTCCTAATAAAACTTCCATTCACTTGCTCGTTATAAAGTTGGGTGAGAGAGAAGAGACTCAAATGGCAATTTTGAAAGTATATTCACCCAGTCGTACTTTGATATTCACATGCTTACTTTTTTTGTGTGTGTAATTTTGAAGACAGAATTAATTGTGCTTAAAAATCCTATATAATTTACACCAAAAATTTGACATTCTCACCCATTTGCAGAGAAGGAGATTAGTCCTATGCCGGAACTTTCCAAAGTCAAGTTATTTCCATTGAATAAAACAGTTTCCTGAGACTGACAGTAGTGGGAATGTTACAATAACAGGTCTGTGCATTAACTGGGGGCTTGCAGGCACTGGGTGAGTGAGTGGTATCAGTTTTCCTGTGGAAAGCTGAGGCGCACGATGACAAAATGTGGACCTGGATAAACACAGCAGGCCAAGCAGCATCTCAGGAGCACAAAAGCTGATGTTTTGAGTCTATTCTTGTTTTTACTGCTGATTACCAACCACCTACCAAGGGTTAGAAATTGCCTCATCCATTGAGACAATCTTCAATTCCTCCTAACTCCGGAAAGAAACATATAAACCATTTATCTAAACCTTTGGGTCTCCACTGTTTCCATTCTAGCTCCTTGCCAGGTAAGCCTGACAAGTAGAAACTCTGTACTGTATCCCTCACAGGTGTTCTTACAATTGCTGTTGGGTCCTGATGACATCATTAGGCTTCTGTAAAAACATGTTGAAAACATCAGCTTCCCAGTCGCTCCAGGAGGGGATGACAACGTTGAAGAGATGGTGTGTTATGGCATTTTAAATGTACAGTCACTCAATTTCTTCCCAGTTTTGTTAAACTCACCTTCGCAAAATAGTTCGAAACTAAGCATGTTTACAGACCTGTGACACAAGCTGTAATCAGGCACAGAAATCTTAAAGTCAAAATGCAACCAGCAAAAGGTGTTACAAAATCATTACAGTACAAGATGGGACCAATCCGTTCAACTGGTCATTAAAGCAGAATACTGTGAATGCTGGAAATCTGAAGCAAACACAATGAATTGCTGTGGAATCTCAGCAGGCCTGGCAGCATCTGTGGAGAGTGAAACGGAGGTAATGTTTCAAATCCAGTTGACTTCTTCTGAGCTTCAATTCTGAAGCAGACTTATATCAAACTCGAAACGGTTTGTCTCTCCACAGATGCTGCCAGATCTGCTGAGACTCTCCAGCATTCGCTGTGCTTGTTAGCTCAACTTATCACGTTGGTGTTTATGCTCTACCTGAGTTTCGTCGCAGACCATTTTATCGAACCCTATCAGTGTACCGTCCTATTCCATTCATGAACTTAACGAGTTCCCCTGAAATATAAGTATATCATTCACTTGAACAAATTACGGTGGTGGTGAGTTTAACCATACTCTGAAAAGCGGTTTCTCTTGGACACCTTATGGATTGTACAATTATAGTTCAAATATGTGGGCCATACTTTTAGACTCCTGCAATTGGAAAAAGTCTCTTCCACATCTAACCTGTCAAACCCTTTCATCATGTAACTTAATTAGATCAATTTTCTCAATGTGCGCTCTGTGTAAAAAGAAAGCAAAGCAACTAATCTATGTGCTGATCAGCTGTGTATTTCTTTTCAAATGTCTTTGAAGAGTTGGTGGTCGGCAAGTAATTTTCAAAGAATAATTCCCTCAATTATTTTTCACCTTACAGCAATGAAAGTGCATGGACTGACCTACTTACAAATGAGCTGAACATGTCCAGTTTGTTTGTCCATTCGAATGTTACTGGTCTTCTGTGGAGACCAAGAGAATATTCCAAAGTGATTGATGTTGTGCCAGATCTGTCAGTCTGCAATGTTCGAGGAGATCTTCTTGATTTATAATCATTGAGAAATCTGTCCTGCCACTCATCTGGGATCATTCTTTTGAGAGCTGTGCTTTGTGTTATTTTTACTGCTGTCCCCATCAGCCTGTGTTAATCATCTGCACACTCATTTCACAAAATGTCTAGAAAGGAAAAATAAATGTGAGTTTTTCTTTCTTTAAGAGAAGTCAAAACCTCTTGCATAATCATGTAGTTCATTTAAATTCTTCTGAGTTCAAAGTCCTGACATGTTTCCAAACATCCCTTCGTAAACATGATCTCTAAGTGAAAACTATTTGCATAAACAAAAAAAACTTTAGCCCCAGATTGGCTCCCATGTTTGTGTTTATATATTTCATTGCCATCGGCCTCTTACATAACAACCACCGCAATATTCTATGTACTGGCAAAGAAGGAAGGGTGATTGCTAATTTACCAGAAACAACAAAATCAAATTGGAAGCAGAGCAATTTGTTTCTGCTGACATTCACATTCATTTGGAGCACAAAAGAAAACTAGGGCGGCACGGTGGCTCAGTGGTTAGCACGGATGCCTCATAGCACCAGGAACCTGGGTCAATTGTCACCCTCAGGCAATTATCTGTGCGGAGTTTGTACAGTCTCCTTGTACCTATGTGGGTTTTCTCTGGTGCTCCAGTTTCCTCCCACAGTCTGAAGATGTGCAGGTTAGGTGGACTGGCCGTGCAAAATTTCCCGTAGTGTTCAGGGACGTGTAGATTAGGTGGGTTATAGGGGGATCGGTCTGGGCGGGATGCTCTGTGGGTCGGTGTGGACTTGTTGGGCCAAAGGGCCTGTTTCCACACCCTAGGGATTCTATGATACATATAAATGTTTCTACGAAGCAACTGAAAAAAAACACATAAATATAGAAGAATGATTTATCGTAGATTTCTACCTGAAATATTGACCCGGTTATGCCACTTGTTAGATGAAGCAGCATTTTCTGTGTTTTTAATTTCAAATTTCCAGAATTCGCATTTATCCTGTTTTACGTATCTTGCCTTCATTTGCTTAAACTGATCTCATTCAACAATTCGCAGTGTTCCAACAGCAGTTGCTTATTGGAACAATTAATTTCATCTGAGACCAGTTCTTTATTTCTGTGTTATGCAACTAATGGAGAATCACTGCCTAAAAGCAATAAATCTCTCAACTGCACTGCTGTGCCAGCTTAACTTTGGAAGGTGCAGAAAAAGTACCGCTCTTTTGCCCAATACCCTGCCAATTTTCTTCCTCAAGTTTATGTTCAATTCCCCTTTGCAAATTTAAAGCTGCTATCACCACAATTTCACTCAGTGCATTCCAGACATGACCATTTATTGCACAATAAACAAAAATCCCACCAACCTCCGGATACAACGCATCATCCTCCGACACTTCCGCCATCTATAATCCAACCCCACCACCAAAGAAAATTTTCCATCCCCACCCTTGTCCGCTTTCCGGAGAGACCACTCTCTCCGCAACAACTCATATTCCGCTTGGGAACCCTACAGCCCAATGATATCAATGTGGATTTCACCAGCTTCAAAATCTCCCCTCCCCCACTGCATTCCAAAACAAGCCCAGCTCGTCCTCGCCTCCCTAACCTGTTCTTCCTCTCACCTATCCCCTCTTCCCACCTCAATCCACACCTCCATTTCCTACCTCCTAACCTCATTCCACCCCCTTGACCTGTCCGTCCTCCCCGGACTGAGCTATCCCCTCCCTACCTCCCCACCCATACTCTCCTCTCCACCTATCTTCTCCTCTATGCATCTTCAGTCCGCCTCCCCTTCCCTCCCTATTTATTCCAGAACCCTCTCCCCACCCCCCTCTCTGATGAAGGGTCTAGGCCCAAAGCGTCAGCTTTTGTGCTCCTGAGATGCTGCTTGGCCTGCTGTGTTCATCCAGTTTCACACTTTGTTATCTTGGATTTTCCAGCACAGGCAGGTCCCATTATCTCTCCTCTCATCTTCCTTTTGTTTCTTGGGTCGATTATTTTAAGTCAATATTCTCTGGTTACCAACAAACCTGCTGCTGGTACATCTTACCTTGAGAAGGAATGGCAGGTGAGTCTTCACTTGTGAAACATCATTAACATCTAAATGCTGCTTGTTAATGTTTTAATGCTTTCCAAATTTGATTTTTATGTAGTTTTCTGCACTGTTTGAAGCAAATTCATTTCCATTGTCAACTGTTATACATTACAATGAGATTCGAAAATAACCTGGTAATTGTGTTCAAGTTTGATTGCAAACTATTACTCCTCCTACTCAGAGTTTAAAGCTAGGGAGGTCATGCTGCAGCCGTATCGGGTGCTAGTGAGGCCATACGTGGAGTACTCTGTATAGTTTTAGCATCACGTGACTGAAGATGTACTGACACTGGAGGGGGTGCAGAGGAGGTTCACCAGGTTGATTCCAGAATTGAAAGGAATGGCTTATGAGGAGAGATTGATTAGACTGGGAATGCACTCATTGAAATTTACAGGAATAAAGAGGGTGATATTACAGAAACATATAAAATTATGAAGGGAACACATAAGATAGAAGCAGGGAGGCTGTTTCCACTGACAGGCTAAAGGAGAACTAGGGGGCATAGCCTCAAAATAACAGGGAACAGATTTAGGACTGAGTTGAGGAGGAACCTCTTCACCCAAAGGGTTGAGCATCTGTGGAATTCACTGCCCAGTGAAGTAGTTGAGGGTTCTGCATTGAATGTTTTTAAGGCAAAGGTAGATAGATTTTTGAAGGAATTACGGGTTATGGTGAGCAGGCAGGTAAGTGGAACAAAAGCAGAAGTTCCTGGAAAAGCTCAGCAGGTCTGGCAGCATTTGTGAAGGAAAAAACAGAGTTAATGTTTCGGGTCGGGTGACCCTTCCTCAGAGTAAGTGGAGCTGAGTCCACGAAATGGTCAGCCATGATCTTATTGAATGGCAGAGCAGGCTTGAGGGACCAGATGGCTTACTCTAGCCCCTATTTCTTCTCTTCTTCTTCTGCACATCAGCAGAAATGTTAAAGTAGACAAAAGAATGGGGTCCTGCAAAATGATTATAGGGAGTTAAGCAAGAAGTTGAAAAGCAGGACCTCAAGGGTAGTGATCTCCAGATAACGCCCAGTGCCATGCGCTAGTGAGGATAGAAATAGACAGACAGGCCAGATGAATGTGTGGCTGAGGAGCTGGTGTTGGGGGCAAAGTTTTCAGTTCTTGGATCATTGAGATCTTTTCTGGGGTAGAGGAGACCTGTAGAAGAGGGAGGGTTTGCACTTGAACTGGAGGGGTTCCAGTATCCTCATGGGGAGATTTGCTCATGTTACCTGGGAAGGTTTGTCATTGGTGCAGGACTCTGAATAACGGAGGGGCTATTGAGGAGTCAGGAAGAAATACATTAGCCATCAAGAGCAAGTTTACTGTTCAGGATAGCCAGGGGCACAGTAAAGGGACAGAAAGACTTCTGTTTTAATGTGCATTTATTTCAATGCACAAAACCTGGCTGGTAAGGCAGATGAGCTGAGAGCATGGATTGTCTCTGGGGTCTGGGATGTTATAGCCATAACTGAAACATAGCTGAGAGAAGGGCAGGACTGGTGGCTCAGTATTCCAGGATACATAGATAGAACATTACAGCACAGTACAGGCCCTTCGGCCCTCGATGTTGTGCCGACCTGTCATACCGATCTCAAGCCCATCTAACCTACACTATTCCATGTACGTCCATATGCTTGTCCAATGACGACTTAAATGTACCTAAAGTTAGCGAATCTACTACCATTGCAAGCAAAGCGTTCCATTCCCTTACTACTCTCTGAGTAAAGAAACTACCTCTGACATCTGTCCTATATCTTTCATCCCTCAATTTAAAGCTATGCCCCTCGTGCTCGCCATCACCATCCTAGGAAAAAGGCTCTCCCTATCCACCCTACCTAACCCTCTGATTATTATATATGTTTCAATTAAGTCACCTCTCAACCTTCTTCTCTCTAATGAAAACAGCCTCAAGTCCCTCAGCCTTTCCTCGTAAGACCTTCCCTCCATACCAGGCAACATCCTAGTAAATCTCCTCTTCACCCTTTCCAAAGCTTCCACATCCTTCTTATAATGCGGTGACCAGAACTGTACACAATACTCCAAGTGAGGCCGCACCAGAGTTTTGTACAGCTTCACCATAACCTCTTGGTTCCGGAACTCGATCCCTCTATTAATAAAAACTAAAACACTGTATGCCTTCTTAACAGCCCTGACAACCTGGGTGGCAACTTCCAAGGATCTGTGTACATGGACACCGAGATCTCTCTGCTCATCTACACTGCTAAGAATCTTACCATTAGCCCTGTACTTTGCCTTCTGGTTACTCCTACCAAAGTGCGTCATGCAGAAGCTACAGGTGCGACAGAAGTACAAGTAAGTCAGGAAGGGGTGTTACATGTCATCACATGAGGCCATATGCTGAGAATTTCAAAACAAGGCAATTATGACTCAGTTGGGACTGTATTATAGACCCCCAAGTAGCCAACGGGTACAAGAGGAGCAGATGTGTAGAGAGATTGCAGATTCCTGTAGGAATAATAGAGTAGTATTGGTTGGAGATTTTAATTTCCCTTGTATTGACTGGACCACAAAGAGTGTAAAAGGTCTGGACAGGGTGGAATTTCTCAAATGTATCCAAGGAGCTTTCCTAAATCAATATGTAGAGGGCCCTACACAGGAGGGTGTAACACTGGACCTCCTCTTATGAAATGAGGTGGGGCAAGTGACCGAAGTGTCAGTCAGAAAGCACTTTGGGTCCAGCGACCACAACTCTCTTAGTTTTAACATAGTTATGAGAAAAGATAGGACAGGTCCACAGGTTAAGGTGCTAAACTGGAGCAGGGCCAATTTTGGGGCAATTAGGCAGGATCCGGCACAGGTTGATTGGCTGAGTCTGTTTGTAGGAAAAGGAACAACTGGCAAATGGAAAGGTTTTAAAAGTGTGATATCAAGAGTTCAGGGACAGTACGTCCCTGTTAGGATGAAGGGAAAAGCTGGCGGGTTTGGGGATCCCTGGCTGACAAGGGATATTGAGGTTCTGGTCAGGAAAAAGAAGAAGGCATACATTAGGTTTAAGCTATCAGGCTCAAGTAAATCCCCAGATGACTATAAAAATTTGTATGAGCACACTCAAGAGTGAAATCAGAAGAGCAAAAAGAGGGTATGAGGTGGATCTGGCAGATAATCCCAAGAGACTCTATAGCTATATTAAGAGTAGAAAGGTGGCTGGGGAGAGAATAGATCCCCTTAAAGATCAGCATGGCCATCTATGTGTGGAGCCACAGGAGATGAAGGAGAATTTTAATGAGTATTTCTCCTCATATTTATTGAGGAGAGAATCATGGATGCTAAGAAAATAAGAGAAATAAGTGGGGATGTTTTGGATCATGTACATACAATGTGAGAGGAGGTATTTGCAGCCTTAAAGCGCATTAAGGTGGATAAATCCCTTTGGCCTGATCAAGTTCATCCTCAGACATTATAGGAAGTGAGAGAAAAAATTGCAGAGATTTTTGTTTCATCTTTAGCCACTGGTGAATTTCCAGAAGACTGGAGATTGACTAATGTATAGAGCAGGGACAGGAATGGTTGTCATGGATAGAGCAGGGACAGGAATGGTTGTTGCAGGTTCCAGGATTTAGATGTTTCAGTAAGAGCAGAGAAGATGGTAAAAGAAACGGAGGTATGGCATTGTTGGTCAAGGACAGTATTACAGTTGCAGAAAGGATGTTTGGGGACTCGTCAACTGAGGTAGTATGGGCTGAGGTTAGAAACAGGAAAGGAGAAGTCACCGTGTTGAGAGTTTTCTATAGGGCTCTGAATAGTTCCAGAGATGTAGAGGAAAGGATAGCAAAGATGATTCGCGATAGGAGTGAGAGAGACAGGGTAGTTGTCATGGGGGACTTCAACTTTCCAAATATTGACTGGGAGCACTATGATTCGAGTACTATAGATGGGTCAATTTTTGTCCAGAGTGTGCAGGAGGGCTTCCTGACACAGTATGTAGATAGGCCAACAAGGGGCGAAGCCACATTAGATTTGGTACTGGGTAATGAGCCCGGCCAGGTGTTAGATTTGGACGTAGGTGAGCACTTTGGTGATAGTGATCACAATTCTGTTATATTTACTTTAGTGATGGAAAGGGACAGGTGTATACCACTGGGCAAGAGTTATAGCTGGGGGAAAAGGCAATTACGATGAGATTAGGCAAGATTTAAGGAGCATAGGGTTTGGAAGGAAACTGCAGGGGATGGGCACAGTAGAAATGTGGAGCTTATTCAAGGAAAAGCTCCTGTGTGTCCTAGATAAGTATGTACCTGTCAGGCAGGGAGGAAGCTGTAGAGTGCAGGAGCCGTGGTTTACGAAGGAGGTGGAATCTCTGGTCAAGAGGAAGAAGAAGGCTTATGTTAGGATGAGATGTGAAGGCTCAGTTAGGGCACTTGAGGGCTACGAGGTAGCCAGGAAAGACCTAAAGAGAGAGCTCAGAAGAGCCAGGCGGAGACATGAGAAGTTGTTGGCGGATAGGATCAGAGTATTCCCTAAGGTTTTCTATAGGTATTTAAGGAATAAAAGAATGACGAAAGTAAGATTAGGCCCAATCAAGGACAGTAGTGGTAAGTTGTGTGTGGAGTCAGACGAGATAGGGGAAGCACTAAATGAAAATTTTTCAACAGTATTCACTCTAGAAAACGACAATGTTTTCGAGGAGAATACTGAGATACAGGCTACTAGACTAGGTGGGATAGAGGTTCACAAGGAAGAGGTACTAGGAATCCTTCAGAGGGTGAAGATATATAAGTCCCCTGGGCCGGATGGGATTTATCCTCAGATCCTCTGGGAAGCAAGGGAGGAGATTGCCGAGCCTTTGGCATTGATCTTTAACTCGTTATTGTCTACAGGATTAGTGCCAGATGACTGGAGGATAGCAAATGTGGTTCCCCTGTTCAAGAAGGGGAGTAGAGACAACCTTGGTAATCATAGACCAGTGAGCCTTACCTCAGTTGTTGGTAAAGTGTTGGAAAAGGTTATAAGGGATAGGATTTATAATCATCTAGAAAAGAATAAATTGATTAGGGATAGTCAGCACAGTTTTGTGAAGGGAAGGTCGTGCCTCACAAACCTTATTGAGTTCTTTGAGAAGGTGACCAAACAGGTAGATGAGAGTAAACCGGTTGATGTGGTGTATATGGATTTCAGCAAGGCGTTCGATAAGGTTCACCACAATAGGCTATTGTACAAAATGCAAAGGAATGGAATTGTGGGAGATATAGCAGTTTGGATCGGAAATTGGCTTGCTGAAAGAAGACAGAGGGTGGTAGTTGATGGGAAATGTTCATCCTGGAGACCAGTTACTAGTGGTGTACCGCAAGGGTCGACGTTGGGTCCACTGCTGTTTGTCATTTTTATAAATGACTTGGATGAGGGCGTAGAAGGATAGGTTAGTAAATTTGCAGGTGACACTAAGGTCGGTGGAGTTGTGGATAGTGACGAGGGATGCTATAGGTTGCAGAGAGACATAGACAAGCTGCAGAGCTGGGCTGAGAGGTGGCAAATGGAGTTTAATGCCGACAAGTGTGAGGTGATGCGCTTTGGTAAGAGTAACCGGAAGGCAAAGTATTGGGCTAATGGTAAGATTCTTAGCAGTGTAGATGAGCAGAGAGATCTCGGTGTCGACGTACACAGATCCTTGAAAGTTGCCACCCAGGTTGACAGGGCTGTTAAGAAGGCATACAGTGTTTTAGCTTTTATTAAGAGAGGGATTGAGTTCCGGAACCAAGAGGTTATGGTGAAGCTGTACAAAACTCTGGTGCGGCCGCACTTGGAGTATTGTGTACAGTTCTGGTCACCGCATTATAAGAAGGATGTGGAAGCTTTGGAAAGGGTGAAGAGGAGATTTACTAGGATGTTGCCTGGTATGGAGGGAAGGTCTTACGAGGAAAGGCTGAGGGACCTGAGGCTGTTTTCATTGGAGAGAAGAAGGTTGAGAGGTGACTTAATTGAAAGATATAAAATAATTAGAGGGTTAGATAGGGTGGATAGGGAGATCCTTTTTCCTAGGATGGGGACGGCGAGCACAAGGGGGCATAGCTTTAAATTGAGGGGTGAAAGATATAGGACAGATGTCAGAGGTAGTTTCTTTACTCAGAGAGTAGTAAGGGAATGGAACGCTTTGCCTGCAACGGTAGTAGATTCACCAACTTTAGGTACGTTTATGTCGTCATTGGACAAGCATATGGACGTACATGGAATAGTGTAGGTTAGATGGGCTTGAGATCGTATGACAGGTCAGCACAACATCGAGGGCTGAAGGGCCTGTACTGTGCTGTAATGTTCTATGTTCTATGTAATGTAGTTCCAATGTTTAAGAAAGGTAGCAAAGGCAAATCAGGGAACTACAGGCCAGTGAGTCTGACATCGATGGTAGGCAAGTTATTAGAGAGGATATTGAGGGACAGGATCAACCAACACTCGGATAGCCAAGGTTTGATGAGGGATAGTTAGCATGGATTTGTGCGCAGGAAGTCATGACTGACTAATCTTTTTGTGTTTTTTGAAGAAGTAACAAAGAGGACACATCAGAGAAAGACAGTGGATGTTATCTATATGGACTTTAGTAAGGCCTTTGACAAGATCCCATGTGGCAGGCTAGTCCCGAAAGCTAGACTGCATAGGATCCAGGGAGATCCAGCTAATTGGATTCAAAATCGGCTCAATGTTAGGAAGCAGAGGGTGATGGTTGGAGGTTGTTTCTCAGACTGGAGATCTGTGACTAGTGATATTCCATGGGGCCACTGCTGGGACCTTTAGTATTTGTTATTTACGTAAACAATCTGGATATGAATGTACAAGGCATGATTAGTAAGTTTATGGGTGATACAAAATTAGGACATATAGTTGATAGCGAGGAAGGTTATCAAAAATTATAGAAGAATCTTGGTCAGATGGGAAAGTGGGCTGAGGATTAGCAAATGCAATTCAGTACAGAAAAGTGTGAGGCGTTGCAGTTTGGAAAGTGAAACCAAGGAAGGACATATACAGTGGATGATAAGGTCCTGAGGATTGTTGTGGAACAGAGGGATCTAGGAGGACAAGTACATTGTTTGTTGAAAGCGGCATCACAGGTGGACAGGGTGGTGAAGAAGGCATTTAGCATGCTGGCCTTCATCGCTCAACGCATTGAGTTTAGGGTTCGGGACGTTATGTTACAGTTGTGTAAGTCATTGGTGAGACCGCACTTGGAGTATTATGTAGAGTTTTGCCCACCCTGCTAGAGGAAAGATATCGTTAAACTGGAAAGTGTGCAAAGAAGATTTACAAGGATGTTGCCAGGACTAGTAGGCCTGAGTGAAAGGGAGAGGTTGGCCAGGATAGAACTTTATTCCTTGGAATGTGGGAGAATGAGGGGTGACCTTACTGAGGTATATAAAACCATGACGGGTACAGATAGGTTGAATGCATATAGTCTTTTTCCCAGTGATGGGGAGTTGAAAATTAGAGGGCATAGGTTTAAGGTGAGAGGGGATAGATTTAAGAAGGATCTGAGGGGCAATTCCTTTACACACAGAGTGGTGTGGATTTGGACTGGGCTACTAGAGAAAGTGGTTGAGGCAGGTATAGCAACATTTAAAAAACGTTTGGCTAGGTACATAGATGGGAAGGGTTTAAGAGGGATATGGGCCCACTGCGGACAATTGGAACTAGCTGAGTGGGCACTATGGTCAGCATGGAGCAGATTGGGGCCAAAGGGCTATTTTGCTCTGTGATTCTATGACTCTATGACCTAACCGTATCAATGTATCATTTAATTGCTTTCTCCCTTGTCCAGATTTTCCCTTAAATGCATTTGTGCTATTTTCTCCATTTACTCCACAGAATTATACAGTGCAGAAGAGGCCCTTCAGCCCGTTGATTCTGCACTGACATGTGAGAAATAACTGACCTTCAATCTAACCCTATTTATCAGCATTTGGCCCATAGTTTTGATGTGGCCAATGCTCATTCAGGTTCTTTTTAAAGGATGTGAGGTCACCGTCCTCTACCACGCTTCCCAGCGTCACATTCCAAACTGCCAACACCCTCTGGGTAAAAAAAAATGGGTTTCCACACATCCCCTCTAAACCTCCTGTCCCTCACCTTGAACCCATGTCCCCTTGTGACTGATCTTTAACCAAAGGGAACAGCAGCTCCTTGTCCATGCCCCTCATATCCTTGTACACCTCAATTAGGTCACTCCTTGGTCTTCTCTGCTTGGATCAAAACAACCCAAGCCCATCCAAACTTTCCTCAGAACTTAACTTTCCCACCCCAGGTGGCATCTCCTTCACACCCCCTCCAGTGCAATCACGTAATGTGGTGACAATAACTGCTCACAGAACTTCAAATGTGGCCGAACCAAAATTGTGTACTTTCCAACATGGCATCCCTACTTTCGTAAGCTATGCCACAATTTATAAAGGCAAGTGCCCCATTTGCCTTCTTCACCGCCCAACTAACACACCCTTCGGCCTTCAGAGATTTCTGCAGAAAGTCCCCTTGTTCCACACAACTTACTTGTGTCATGCTGCTCACTGAATGCTTTCCTGTCCGATTATTCCCTCCAAAGTGTATCACCTCTGACTTTTCAGGGTTGAATCTCCACCTTTATTATGCTAACGATTCTGCTGGAGGTGGAACTCGGCGACATTTGGAGGGAAGGCGGTGATGGCATCATCGTACTGTCACCAGACAAGTAATCCAGAACCCCAAGCTAATGTCCCATTCGGTTTTGGAATCTGAGTTCAATTAATAGAGAAAGCCTGGATTTCAAGACACTCACACTCTCTATGGATAGAACGTTATGGTCAATACTGCATCTGGCTTACATGTGACTCAATTTAATTTATTGTCACATATGCTCCAGTCAGAAGGACAGGAGTACAGTGGAAAGTGTATAATATCTTCACATTTTAGATACAAAGGTACCCAAGTACAAGTACTAACATAGAGAAACAAAGTTAAAAGTAAAGCATTACCATTGTTCTTAGTATAAGTAGAAAAAATAAAGAAACAAAGTTCGAAGTTAACATTACAGTCCTGCCAACTATTAAATGGAAAAATGAACGAACAATGTTTCATAAGTACACGCCTTGCAAGGGCTTGGTCTCCTCTGCTTTGGCCCACTCTCCAGGAAACCTCAGGTGCAGATGCTGGGGGACCGATGTTTCAGGCTCGCTGCACCCATGTCAGGTTCCGGCCCAAAGGCACTTCCCAACATCGGGCCTCCGGCTAACACTGTTCCCATGCCCACTGCCATGCTCCGCGCGAGGCCATCTCTGCTGCTACCTCGCTGTCCAGAAGGTCAGTAAAACAAAAAGATGAGAAGTGGAGAGAAGAGAATGAAGAACACGGACGGCCTGGAGCAGTCAGGCCTCCCGTGCCGGTACCGCCATCTTGAATAGTTGGCTCGCTCTCCTGTATGTGCTGCAGGGCGCTGCTCTCTCCTGCTGACACTGCCTTGAAAGGCCTGACTAAGAAAGAGAGGGAAAAAAGGCAAAAACAATAAAAAAGTAACAAAGGAAGCAGATGGAGCCAGATAAAGCCCAGACCAGGAGCTCGAACACAGCACTGCTACCCCACCATTGCCACCCTGGATCTTGGGGCACAGTTTACCTAGGTCCATAGGTATGCAACTACCTCTTAATATAACGTCTCTGAGATTTATCAAAATCATTAGTCAAAGTTTAAGAAAGGAATGAAATTGCATGGTCCACATAACATCAACCTGGGAACTGGAAACAACAACAATAAAACCAACTATGCTTGCAAAGTCCTCCTTACGAACATCTAGAGGCTTATACCAAAATTGGGAGACCTGTCCCGACACACAGTTATACTCATAGATTTATGCTTTGAAGGCTACGTTCGAGACAGCATTCTTGAATATGCCCTGTGCCATCAGCGGGACAGATTCTGTAGTGATGGCAACACAGAGGTATACAGCCCAGAGGGAGCTGTCCTGGGAGTTCCTCAACATTGACCACAGAGTCTCATCTTACTAAATCAAACATGTACAAGGCAGCCTCATGCTGATAACCAATGATTGCACCATGTTCAGCAACATTCCCAACTCCTCTGATACTGAAGTAGTCTGCATCAAATGTGACAAGACCTGGACCATATCCGGGCTTGGGCTCACAAGTGGCAACTAACATTTGCACCACACAAATGCTGGACTATGACCATCACCAATAAGAGACAATCTGACCGTTATCCCTTGTAATTTAATGGCATTACCATTGTTGAATTCCCGAATATCAACATTTTTGACAAGAAGCCATTGACAAGGAACTGAACTGGACTGGCCATATAAGTACAACGGTAAGTCAGAGGCAAATCAGGAATGTAATAGAACACCTTACATGTGGAAAAAAAATGCAACTCCAACAACACTCAAAAAATCTTGACTTCACCCAGGACAAATTAGCCTGCTTGATTGGTAACCCACTCACTATCTTCAACGTACATCCCTTTCAGCACCCCAACATACAATGGCAGTAGTGTGCACCAGCTACAAGTGCAATGACTCAAGCCCACAACCTCTAACAGCTAGAATGACAGGGCAGAAGATGTATGGGTACACCGCAAACAGCAAACTACCATCCAGGTCACACAACATTGTGATTTATTAGAGAAGAACTCTTATTGTCATTCTTTCACTGACGCTGGGCCAAATTCCTCATGCTCTCCTCCAGACAGCACTGAATTCTACCACCGCAAGAAGTACTGTGGTTCAAGAAGGCAGCTCACCACCGCCAGGATAATTAAGGATAGACTGTGAATTCTAGTCAAGGCAGCGATGGCCACATCCCATGAACCAATAAAAACATGGCATTTGAAGCTCAATGAACAAGAAATGGTATGAATAAGCGTTGTGTCAATTGTTGCTGCTGTACAGTATAAATTATAAATGGGCAACAGGTTGTGTTTGTAGACATTTTTAACCAACCTGTTCAGATATGTGAAGACACACGTCTGGAGCATGTGAAACATGGAGCCAGGTCTTGAGTTAAAGACACTACCACAAAAGCCCCCCTGGATTTTCCTGCCTGTTCTGAGATGTTATTACATACTTCTGGAGTAGGTGGGACTTGAATCCAGGTCTGCTAGCTCAGAGGTAGGGACACTACCACCACAGCATAAAGGTCCTTTGCTAGGCTGAGAGTTATAGTTAACCAACATTTTTGGATGCATGCTGACACGCCTTTACAGCAGGTGGGATTAAACCTGGGTTTCCAGGCCTAGAGGTAGGGACACTGTACTATCACTGCACCGTAGGATCTCCACCCTGCTTTTGCATGCTTTCAACAGAAGTAAAATATCTAACATATGTCATATTTAGCAAATAGCAAACGCCCATTGGAACTAGGCTGTAGAATTAGTTAAATTAAAGAGTGAGCCAGTCAGACTGAGTCCTGCAACTACCCTTTCTGAGTTATTGAGTATTACGGATGATAGTCGTGAATAAATCAAGTTTTAAGGCAGCTGGAAGAAGATTGAAAGTGCACACTAAATAAAGATTCTCATTATAAATTCCTATGCTGATGCCTCAGCTTGATTCACCATGATGCTGTAAAATTTACCATCATCAGTGGAGCTGTAGAAGATGCTCATGGCTGTCATTTTTTGGCAACCATTTTCTTGCAATTTATACTGACTATTATAAAGTCATTGGCCCAGATTTTGGTGCCAGAAGAACTGTGAGTTTAATAACATTTGCTGTTATTACAATATTTGAACCACACTGAAATTTATGACAAGGAAGAGCTATTCCATGAATTGTGAAGAAGTCATAGTTTATTGGGAGATTTTGCTCCCCACATGAGAACTGTGAAAATGTTAACCTGCGATCAACAGCACTGTTGGTTTCATCAAATTACTGCATTTGCACATTTATTTGCCAATTACACTCTCACGCTTAATTACGGCTGCAAGTTTACATTACCTTCTTTATTTTTCAAAAATGTGCTTTATTCATTAAAAACGCACATACATAGTTACTAATGCAAAGATAGAAATTACTGGAAAAGGTCAGCAGGTCTGGCAGCATC
The DNA here is from genome assembly GCF_030684315.1 of Stegostoma tigrinum. Classification (NCBI taxonomy): domain Eukaryota; kingdom Metazoa; phylum Chordata; class Chondrichthyes; order Orectolobiformes; family Stegostomatidae; genus Stegostoma; species Stegostoma tigrinum. Next base: position 56,686,257 of record NC_081371.1, read on the forward strand.
TGAGGAGAGAAATCAGAGTTAACGTTTCAAGTTGAGTGGCCCTTCCTCAGTTCTGCTGCCAGACCTGCTGAGCTTTTCCAGAAAATTTTCAAGAATGATATATCTACAGACCCAGTTTGGGTTGATGTCAGGAACAAGAAAGGAGCAGTCACTTTTTTGGGGTTTTTTTATAGACGACCTAATAGTTGCAGAGAAGTGGAGGAGCGGATTGGGAGGCAGATACTGGAAAGGCGCTGAAGTCACAGGGTTGTAGTCACGGGTGTCTTCAACTTTCCAAATATTGATTGGAAACATTTTAGTTGTAATAGTTTAGATGGAGCGGATTTTGTCCAGTGCGTTCAGAAGGGATTCCTGACACAGTATGTAGATAGACCAACATGAGGAGAGGCCACTTTGGAATTGTTGCTGGGAATGATAGTGTGATACCTGTTGGTAGGAGGGCATTTTGGCGGTAGCGACCATAACTCTGTTACTTTTACAATCGTCATGGAAAAGGACAGGTACATACAGCCAGGTAAGTTTTATAATTGGGGGAAGGGTAATAATAATTCTGTTAGGCAAGAACTGGGTAACATAAAATGAGAACAGATGCTGTCAGGGAGCAGCACCACAGAAATGTGGAGATTGTTTAAGGAATGCACACTGTGTGTGCTCGATATGTTTGTCCCGAGCAGGCAGAGAAAATGTGGTCGAGTGAGGGAGCCTTGGTTCTCAAGAGAGGTCGAACAACTGGTTAAGAGGGAAAAGGATGCTTATATGAGGCTTAGGAAACAAGTATCAGAAAAAGATCCAGAGGGATACAAGTTAGCCAGGAAGGATCTGAAGAAAGGGTTTAGGAGAGCTATAAGGGGGCATGAGAAAACCTTTGCAGATAGGATCAAGGAAAACTCCAAGGCTTTTTACATGTACATGAAGAATACGAGAATGATGAGAGAAAGGATACGGATGATCAAGGATTGTAAAGGGAATTTATGCATGGAGCCTAAAGAGATAGGAAAGGTCCTTAATGAATATTTTTCTTCAGTATTCACAACTGAGAGGGGCCTACTTGTAGAGGAGGTCAGTGTGAAGCAGACTGTGTAGGCTAAAGGAGATCAATGTTAGTAAGGAAGATACACTAGGAGTTTTGAGGAGCTTGAAGGTAGATAAGTCCCCAAGGCCTGATGGGATTTATCTAAGGATTCTATGGGAAGTGAAGGAGTTACTCGCAGGGCCTTTGGTGATGATCTTTTCATCCTCACTGTCCACGGGTATGGTGCCACAAGAATGCAGGGAGGCAAACGTCATTCCTGTGTTCAAAAAAGAGAATAGGGATAACCCTGGAAATTACAGGCCAGTTAGTCTTACGTCAGTGGTGGGTAAATTATTGGAAAGGGCTCTGAGGGATAGGATTTATGATCACTTGGATAGGCACAGTTTGATTCGTGATAGTCAGCATGGATTTGTGAGGGGTAGATTTTGCCTCACAAACCTTATTAAATTCTTTGAAGAGCTGACCAAACATGTGGATAAAGATGGAGCAGTAGATGTGGTATACCTGGATTTAAGTAAGGCGTTTGATAAAGTTCCCCATGGTAGGCTCATCAGAAGGTAAGGAGGCATGGGATATGGGGAAATATGGCAGATTGGATTCAGAATTGGCTGGCCCTTAGAAGAAAAAGCGTGGCAGTGGACGGAAAATATTCAACATGGTGCTCAGTTATGAGTGATGTACCACAGGGGTCTGTTCTGGGTCCTCTCCTATTTGTGATTTTTGTAAATGATTTGGATGTAGGAGTGGAAGAGTGGATTAGTAAGTTTACAGACAATACGAAGGTGGGTCGAGTTGTAGATAGTGCAGGGGCTGTTCTAGGTTACAAACGGACATTGATAGGATGCAGAGCGGGGCTGAGAAATGGCAGATGGAGTTTAACCTGAAAAGTGTGAGGTGATTCATTTTGGAAGGACAAACTTGAAAGCAGAATACAGGGTTAGCGGAAAGATTCTTGGCAGTGTGGAGGAGCAGAGGGATCTTGGGCTTCATGTCCACAGTTCCCTGAAAGCTGCCACCCAGGTGGATAGAGTTGTTAAGAAAGCGTAGGTTGTGTTAGCTTTTGTTAATGGAGGGATTGAGTTCAAGGGCCATGAAGTTATGCTCCAGCTATACAAAAGCCTGGTTCAGCCACATCTGGAGTATTGTGTCCAGTTCTGGTTGCTTCATTACAGGAAAGATGTGGAAATGTTAGTAAAGGTGCAGAGGAGATTTACCAGGATGTTGCCTGGGATGGAGGGAAGGTCTTATGAGGAAAGGTTGAGAGAGCTAGGGCTTTTCTGTCTGGAACGACAAAGGATGAGAGGTGACTTGATAGAGATGTACAAAATGATCAGACGTATTGTTAGAGGGGACAGCTAGAGACTTTCTTCCGTGGGTGGAGGTAGCTATTACGAGGAGACATAGTTTTAAAGTGAGTGGACGTAGATATAGGGGAGACACCAGATGTAGGTTCTTTACTCAGAGAGTGGTCGGGGCACGGAACGCATTGCTGGAGAGAATGGTGGAGTCAGCCTCATTCGGGGCATTTAAGTGGCTATTAGACAGGCATATGGATGATAGTATGATGTAGGGGTGGAGGTTAGATAGACCTTAGGTTTGAGGGTAAAAGGTCAGCACAACATCATGGGCCGAAGAGCCTGTACCGTTCTGTGTTCTACTTCTATTTTTATTTCTGATTTACAGCATTCACAGTTCTTTCAGTTTTTATTTAGATACTAAAATGGTTTGGTTATATGCAATAGCATATGGAGAATTTGACCCTTTCCAATAAACAAACCTTTGGCATCCCTTAGCTTGTGCAAGATTATGTTCAGAGATACCAAGAAGCGCAGATGCTGAAGTCAGAGTCAACGCAGTGTGGAGCTGGAGGAACATAGCAGCTCAAGCATCACCAGAGGAGCAGGAAAGTCAATGTTTTGAGTGTAAACTAGAAGCTGTGACTGCCCCAATAAAAGGTGTAAATCCCCTTCCTGTTTTGGGTGTTTATCCCATTTAACATCAATAGAGTTCATCAGGAGAGCTATAAAATGCTGGGATTGCGGTTTTTGGAAGTCCCAAACTCAAGAACCATTTATGAATTCATCCTGCCAGCAGGGAGTCTCACTCATGGACTATGGGAGCCCAACAACATAACAGTGGGATCGCATCAGAGTACAACTAGGCAAGGTCAATACTTTACAAGCACATTCTCAAATGAAGTCAGAAGTCACACGGTTCCAGGTTGTATTCTAACAGGTTTATTTGAAATTGTAAGCTTTCGAAGGGCTGCTTTTTTGTTAGGTGAAGGAATCTTGTTCCAAAAGCTTGTGATTTCAAATACACCTGTTGGACTGTAGACTGGAGCCGTCGGACATCTGGCTTTGTCCATTCCAGTCCCACACCAGCATCACCATATCATTCTCAAATGAAGCAGAGAATGGGGACAAAATGCAAAAAAAAACCTGAGAAAGTGCAGAGAAAGTTTACTATTGTAAAGAAAAATCTTCCAGACAGCATGTTTTCTCTTGTCCCCACCAAAAATGGAGAGAGTGTTATAGATTTAAATGTGCTAATGCATTGAAGCCTATGAAACATCTGTAATGCAGTAATACATTTAATTTGGTAAGACTTCTCCGGTGCTAGAAAACTAACATGGATTTTAAAAACCAAAAAAAAATGCACTACACCACACCTTTTGTTCAGTTGAAAAACCTTCCTCTTGAACAAGGTGAATTTAAATCTACTACTCTGTCAGTAACTGAGGCTTTTCAAGGTACCCCAATTACTATTTGTTCTCTGGAGAAGCTATGCTATACATCCTCATTAATTTAATCTGCTCTAATATAACATCTGACAGTTGTACCTATTCACCATAATGAGAAGTGATTATGTGTGCTGCCGTTTTATAAATCCTCAGCAGCTGCACAATCTCATGTTAAGCAAGCTTCCTGATTGCTTGCTTTAACTAGCCACTGATCACCATCACCTTCAAAAAGGTCAGTTATAGCATGATGTAGTTGTCGCCAGGGTGTGTGTGATGTAAAAGATGATCCTTTGTGAGTGTGAGACTCAAGAATCAAGAATGTAGCATGTAAACTTGCTTAGTGCATGAGTAGTTTATAGTTTGCAAAGTTCTTGTTCTTCAGGATAGGAATTTGCCACTGCTTCCATTTTCAGGCCCAAACTGCAAAACAAGAGAGATGTGCCCCACTTGCATTGTGAGCTTAAATGCACTGGTGACAGAAGTTAACCATTATTTCACTTAATTATCAACTTATGAGAAGTTCGCAATGAGGACCAAATAGTCATGGCTGTTGGCAACTTCTTTCCACAAAGAACAAGTTTTCATTGTGCTAGGCATGTACAAACAGATTGATCTAACTGGACTCTGGCAGATTCAGATTCTCTCCTGCTTTGCTTTCTACTGCATGCAGGAAGAGAATTATTCAGAAATGTGTATTTTTCTGAGCTCCTGCTCAAAGTCTATGGTTCATGGTGATGAATGTAGTTGGAAAGGCACCAAGAGCATAGATGGCTACAGTCATACCTGGCACAAAGAAATATGCCTGTGGTTTTTAAGAGGTCAGGTATCTCTGCAGGAGTTCCTCAGAGGACATACACTTCATTAATAACTCTCCTTCCATAAATAGGCCAGAAGTGGGGATGCTTTGTGATGTTTTGGACAATGCTCAGCATTATTCACAACTTCTTGGAAGCAGAAGTCTGTTTCCAAATGTGGCGATTTGTGGATAATATTCAGACTTGCCAGGTAAGTTCCAAGCACTATGTGCAGCATGGAACTGTGATACAGTGATCACCTCCAACAGTGAAAGATTTTAAGTACTTCCCATGATATTTAATGGCACCATCACTGCTGATGCACTCACTGATGATGTCTTGTGTGTCACTGTGGATCAGAAACTGAACTGGATTAGCTATATGAATACTGGGGCTACAACAGCAGATCAGAAAGTAGGAATTCTGCAGTGAGTAAAATCGCTATCCTTCTACAGAGCCAAAGCCTGCTCTCTCATGGCAGTTTAAGCTGGGGATCACCACACCTCAGATGAGGTTGAGAAGGTGGTTCCTGCATGGATGCCTCGGCCAATGCAGGAATTTAACCCATGCTGTTGGTATCATTAGCCAGCTGTCCAGCCAAAGGAGCTAACCAACTCTTGATGAATCACCACCTCCTGTCTCCCCATTAACAAGGCACAAGTCAAGAATGTGAACAAATACTTTCCAGTGGCCTAAATGAGTCGAGCTCCTACAACAGTGTAGTTAGAACCATCTCCCATGGACTGCACTGATTCAAGAAGGAAGCTTATTGCTGTGGTCTGTATAGTAATTGAGGATGGTCAGTAAGTGTTGTCCTTGCCATTAATATTTGTGTCGAATGAACAAATAAGTAAACAAAGAAGCACTCTTATTGACAGGCTCAATCAAATCAGCATTACAATCTTGGAACTTGAGTACTTTAGCTCAAGTTACAGGCATTTAACTTTGAACAGAAAGTCAGATATTTCTTAAAGAAACAAAAATATTATTCATGGGGTATAAGCATTGTTGGGCAGGCCAGCCTTTATTAGCCATCCCCAATTTTCAGATGGCAGTTAAGAGCTAACTGCCTTGTCTATCACAAGATGATTTGAACCCAGGGCCCAAGAACATTACTGAGGAATCAGTTTCCTCGGCTAGTGATTACACCACTCGGCCATCACCTCTCGTATTGCATGTTTAGAAGTCTAAATTCAGTGAAATAAATTGCATGCCTATGAAGTTAGAAGCCATGGCCATTTATTTCTGTATTATGACTGTGATGGTGTTGAAAATGTTCTGTTGTCAAATACAGTGTGAACATCACAAAAACATTGGGAAATTTGTCTTTAATATTATTTGTAATTGTAACATTTTTCCAAATGACAGCAGCTGACACTTTATGGTATCTGCCACTTCTACCAGTAGTTAACTGCCACCAAACTTCCTTCGTTCTTGTTTAACCCTCCACCCATTAAACGATTAATGGTTGAGAATACAGTACTAGTGTCCATCTACACTGCACTGTTCTTGGATATCAGAAAGATTTTCCTGTGATCAGAAATTGTCAGCATCTGCAAAATGTGCATCAACACAACCTTAGTATTTGTAATCTGACAGCTCTATGTTGGAAATAGCCCAATATGCCTGATGCATTTTGTATGTGCACTTCAAAGGAATAAAAATCTTGTGTGACACAGAATGTAACAGCACAGACTCCAGATCTGCTTTTTAATTGGAAGCATGATAGGGTTGGGTTGTTTCAAAATTGTTCATAAGTGTTACGGTCCTCTTCAGATTTGAGTGGCCTTTGTAAATGAAGTGGGGCAGTGAGCACAGAAATGTCGCTGGTGTCAGCCTTGTTCCTTTAATAGCATTCTCACTTCTGTGTCAGGAGACACTAACTTCTATCTTTGCCCTTAGCCTGGCACTTGGCTGGAGAGGCTCTATGAATACAGCAGCCCTGCAGATTTTGCACTTTGAGCCGACTGTTCAAGCGTCCCCATCTGTCTTTACAAGACAGCAAATGCCACAGTCCCAGAGGAGGAAGAACATGGGAATTCCCTCATGCTGTGGCCAACCTTCCCTCAATCAACAACAACTTGCCGTTTTGTGGTGCCTTTGACATCTCCAGAGTGATTTGCCTTCAAAACGACAAACTTGTTCCTGATTGTTTGGCTGCTATGTTTGTTTACATAGCAACTGTTCAAAACCTTTGCTCATGAAACATAATGAAAATATGGGTAACTAAATGCAACTTATTTCAATCTTGAACTCCTAAAACAGGCTGACATGTGGAGCTCAGTTCTGAAGGTGTACTGGCTGGTCTAAGAGGCCATTTTTCAATCAAATGAATGCCAAAATCTCATGGCACTCACCAAAGAACAGTAGAGATTTCCAGATATTATTTCTTAGTCGAACAATGTCATTAAAGGTGAGTTATTTGGTTACTATTTTACTGGTTCTAGGAGGAGTTGGCTATTCACAAATTAACTGCAGCAGGCGAGACGATGGCCTAGTGGTACTATCACTAGACTGTTAATTCAGAGAGACACATCACGTTCTGGGGACCTGGGTTTGAATCCCACCACGGCAGTTGGTGGAATTTGAATTCAATAGATATCTGGAATTAAGAATCTAATGATGACCGTGAATCCATTGTCGATTGTCAGGAAAACCCATCTGGTTCACTAATGTCCTTCAGGGAAGAAACCTGCCATCCTTACCTGTTCTGGCCTATATGTGACTCCAGACCCACAGCAACGTGGTTGACTCTTAACTGCCCTCTGGGCAATTAGGGATGGGCAATAAATAGTGCCTCGCCAGCGACACCCTTGTCCAGTGAATGAAAAAAGGGGGAAAATAAACACACACAAATGTACCTCCGAGATAGTAGGAACTGCAGATGCTGGAGAATCTGAGATAACAAGGTACAGAGCTGGATGAACACAGCAGGCCAAGCAGCATCGGAGGAGCAGGAAAGCTAATGTTTCAGAAGGGTCTAGGCCCCGTGCTGTCCTGCTCCTCCAACTCTGTTTGGCCTGCTCTGTTCATCCAGCTCTAGACCTTGTTATCACAAATATACCTCAATGGTTATAAAATGTTTTCAAACACTGATCTGTGACTGGCGCTATGGGAATGCAAATACTTTCTTCATCTCTATCATGCAGTTGTGAACTCACACCTTACAAACCCCACCCCCACCCACCTGATGACAAAAATATCCAGAACCAAGGGTCACAGTCTAAGGATACAGGTTAGGCCATTGAGGGTTGAGCTGATGCGAAATTTCTTCACCCTGAGAGTGGCTGGATTCTCTGCCACAGTAAGCAGTTGAGGCCAAAGCATTGAACATGTTCAAGAAGGCAACTGATATTACTTTTAGCAGTAAAGGAATCAAAGGGTATGGGGAGAAAGTGGAGAAAAGGTGTTGAGTTGGATGATCAAACATGATCATGTTGAACGGAGGAGCAGGCTTGAAGGGCCATATGAGCTGGGTTATGATGTGTTAGTATGAAGAGAAGTATTGTGTTCTAACAACAGCATCACATTTTAGTGTTTGTGACCGTTTGAAACCTGGCACAGAGTTTGGAGAGACCAATGGGAGAAGGAATTGAGGGAGGCATGCATGTAATTTCACATTGTCAACTGGCAAGGTCAGTTTGTCATCACCATCCATCGCCAAGGGAGACAAGAAGATTTGTTTATCTGCATGAGATGGGTATCAGTGTTCAGGTCACCATTTATTGTCCATCCAAGAGTCATCACTGTGGATCTAGAGTCACATGTTGGTCAGGCTGGGTAAGGATGACCATTTCCTTCCATAAAGGACATTTGTGGCCAGATGGCTTTTTCCAACAATCGACAATGTCGTCATTTAACTTTCTAATTCCAGATTTTTATTGACTTCAAATTCTGCTATCATGAGATAACAGGGTGTAGAGCTGGATGAACACAGCAGGCCAAGCAGCATCAGAGGAGCAGGGAGGCTGATGATTTGGGTCTGGACCCTTCTTCAGAAATAGGGGAGGGGAAGGGGATTCTGAAATAAATAGGGAGGGAGGGGGAGGCAGATGGAAGATGGGTAAAAGAGCGGATAGGTGGAGATGAGACAGACAGGTCAAGGAGGTGGGGATGAGGCTGGTAGGTAGGAGGTGGGGGGGGTGCTTGGTCAGTGAGGTGGGAGGAGCGGATAGGTGGGAGAAAAGACAGACAGGTCAAGGAGGCGGGGATGAGCTAGGCTGGTTTTGGGATGCAGTGGGGGAAGGGGAGATTTTGAAGCTTGTGTAGTCCACATTGAAACCATTGGGCTGCAGGGTTCCCAAGTGAAATGAGGTGCTGTTCCTGCAACCTTTCGGTGGCATCGTTGTGACACTGCAGGAGGCTCAGGATGGACGTGTCGTCTGAGGAGTGGGAGGGGAACTTGAAGTGGTTCACGACTGGGAGGTGTTGTCATTTGTCACAGACCGAGCGCAAGCTGTCTCTGAGCCTCTGCTTCGTCCCACTGATGTAGAGGAGGCCACAATGGGAACAGTGGATACAATATACCACATTGAACAGATGTTCATCTGCACATCTGCTAATGCAGAAGGTTTTCTTGGGGCTTGGGATGGGGGTCAGGTGTAGCACTCCCTGTGGTTGCAGGGAAAAGTGGTGGAGCTGGTGGGGAGTGTGGAGCAGACAACAGAGTCACGGAGAGAGTGGTCCCTCTGGAAAGCAGATAAGGGTGGGGAGGGAAAAATATCCTTGATGATGGGGTCAGATTGCAGGTGGCAGAAGTGGTGGAGGATGATGCCTTGAATCTGGAGGTTGGTGGGGTGGTAGGTGAGGACAAGCAAGATGCTGTTCATGTTGGTATTGTGGGGAGGGGAGCGGGGATGTGAGAGATGAGTTGCAGGAAACATGAGAGATGCAGTCGAGGGTGTTTTTGACCACTGTGGAGGGTAAGTTGTGGCCCTTGAAAAATAAGGTCAACTGGGATGTCCGGGAGTGGAATGCCTCATCTCTGGAACAGATGCCGCAGAGGTGAAGGAATTGGGAATGGCCTTTTTTGCAATAGGGTAGATGGGAGGATGTGTATTCTAGGTAGCTGTGGGAGTTGGTGGGCTTAGTCGAGGTGGTTGCCTGAGATGGAGACAGAGGGGTCCAGGAAGGAGAGAGAAGTATCAGAGATGGTTCAGGTGAATGTGAGGTTGGGGTGGAAGGTGTTGGTGAAGTGGATGAACTGTTCAAGCTCCTCGTGGGAGCATGAGGCGGTGCTGATACAGTCATCAATGTAACGGAGGAAGAGATGGGGTTTGGGGCCAGTGTAGGTGCGGAAGAGGGACTATTCCACGTAACCTACAAAGAGGCAGGCATAGCTTGGGCCCATGCGGGTGCCCATGGCCACCCCCCTTAGTCTGTAGGAAGTGGGAGGAATCGAAAGAAAAGTTGTTGAGGGTGAGGATGAGTTTGGCTAGGCAGATGAGGGTGTCATTGGAGGGGAACTGGTCAGGCCTGCAGGACAGGAAGAAGCGGAGAGCCTTTAGGCCAGCTGCATGGGGAATGCAGGAGTACAGGGACTATCCGCTCCTCCCATCTCACTGATCAACCCCCACCTCCTACCTACCAGCCTCATCCCCGCCTCCTTGACCTGTCTGTCTCCTTTCCACCTATCTTCTCCTTTATCCATCTCCTATCTGCCTCCCCATCTCTGCCTATTTATTTCAGAATCCCCTTCCCCTCCCCCATTTCTGAAGAAGGGTCCAGACCCAAAACATTAGCCTTCCTGCTCCTCTGATGCTGCTTGGCCTGCTGTGTTCATCCAGCTCTACACCTTGTTATCTTGGATTCTCCAGCATCTGTAGTTCCTACTATTTCTGCTACCTTGACTCTTTTTTTTATATCATTACCTGGCATTTATGTGGTGTAAATTTTAATTGCCACTTATCATCCCAGGAGTGAGTATTGTCCAGATCTTGGTTAAAATGCAACTTGAACCTGGATGCCCAGAAGATTACTTGGATACCATTAGTCAATCACATACTATTTACTGTAAATAAAAGGTCACTTAAATAATTAGATTTGTGCCAATCAGTGGCTTCCATAGTTTACTAGGACTAGAGGTGTGGGACTCTGCAATAATTTTGAACCTATCTATGTTGACCAAGATATAGCTGCTGTATCAGGCCAGGAGGCATTTGTGGCTGAGCACCCCCTCCAACATTAGCAGCCAGGGAACTGAAGGCCATTTTTATTAAGAGTTATTTATTAAAGGCTTCGGAGGGATTATCTCTCCCATCTCTGAACCTTCTGTGCACAGCCTCATATCGGACTTCCTCCCAGCCCAAGCTTACCACGAGTCACCCTTAGCAGAATGGAGATGAACTCTGATAACTAATTTACTCATTCTGTAAAAGCCAGTACTGGCTTGCTGCTTTCATTCAAAAAAACATTCACTCACCAGGATCAGATTCACCAAAGAAGAGAAAAAGAATGACCGTTCCCATTTCTGGATGTCCTGGTGGAAAGAAGGACCAATGGGGAATTCCTTACAAAAGTACACAGGAAAATGTCCACACTGGCTAAGTACTGAATTTCAACAGTAGCCACTAACACACACAAATGAAGTTGCATAAGAACATTATTTAAACAGGCAACAACACACCGCAGAAACATAAAGCTCCACCAAAAAGAAGACCATTTCTTCCGGGTATTCGAAGACATCGAATACCCAAAAACTGGGTCAGACAATGCCTACTACTTGAACAACATCAGGAAGATACTGCATGCTCCGATACACTCTTCAGGCTACCTTACATCAGGAACATGTCTGAACTGATCACAAGGCTCCTGCAACCACTGGGCATCAGAGTTGCACACAAACTCACATCAACCCTACGACAACCGCTAACCTGAACCAAAGACTCAATACCCACTATGACATTCATCCTGTCCATATACAAGATTCCCTGCAGAGATAGCGACAAACAATACATTGGACAGACAGGAAAGAAATTAACCACAAGAGTACACAATCGTCAACTGGCAGCAAAAAAGACATGATCAAGACTCACTCATCTCCATCCACATGGATAAGGAAAACCACCAATTTGATTGGGACAACACCAGGATCCCGGGACAGGCCAAGCAGAGACAAACACAGGAATTCCTGGAAGCCTGTTTCTCCACTAAGACAGCCATCAATAAACACATAGAGTTAGATCCCATATACACTCCATTGCGAAGGAAAACCGGAAGTGAGATAATCCAGCTCAACGGGCCCCAGAGTTCAATAACAGGTGGGAAAACACAATGGTGCCTCATCGGAGGCTGCACTGATGATGTTACCCAGCAGGGCAATGAAACATCTACAGAACAACAAACCAGCTCAGCAAGACAACCAACCACAACATCCACAACTGAGCTACAAATCTACTCTAAAATGCCTGATAACTGGGCAACATGGCGAAACGAGATGATTTTCAATAATGGCAACAGTTGCTGAGAAAACTCCTAGATTGAATTAAGACAGAGCAAGCATTCACTGCTTGGGAGTAAGTAATTATGTATCTCCCAGAATCCGTTTATCAAGACATTTACCTCCATGGTAATGGAAAGATTCTACTAGCATAATCATTTAGCAATCTCTTTTTCTACAATAGCCTCTCATAGGCTTTCCCTTATGTATCAAACTACACCTATCCTTCATTTCTGTCCCAAAAAAAGGCTCAATTTATGCTCAACTTCATGAAGTTATCTCCATTACAGAACTTTTCATTGACTTTTGCTCAACCTCATTTCAATCAAGGTTTCTTTTCTTGTGTCATAGAGTCATAAAGTCATACAGCATGGAAACAGAACCCCCCAATCCAACCAGTCCTCACCAACCACGTTCCCAAACTAAAATAGTCCCACCTGCCTGTGCTTAGCCCATATCCCTCAACCTTCCCCATTCATGACCTTATCAGAATATCTTTTAAATGTTATGATTGTCCTTACAGCCACCACTTTCTCTTATGCTTCATTTCACGGACAAATCACTCCCCATGTAAGAAAAATTGATCCTGATGTCCTTTTATAAATCTTTCTCCCCTCAGCTTTACAATATGTACCTAGTTTTGAAATCCCCCACCCTAGGGAAAAGTCATTCTCCTTCTCCATGCTCCTCATGATTTTATAAATCTCATTAAGATCCCCCCAACCTCCTAGGTGCCAGTGAAAAAAATCTCAGTCTATTTTTATATCTCATATCCTCCCTCCGTTGTACTTAATTAATCAGGTAATTATATGATTACAACACGATGCTTGTGACATTGAGGAAAAACTGGGGCAGACAAACGAGGATTGTGTTTTGAGTAGGCTCCAATATAATGCTGTGACAGCTTTGAAAAGCATCAACATGCCTAAGAAAAGCAGCCTGCATTTTAAAGAAAAACAGCACCAGCATGTATGGCCTTTGGTGTAATTGCAGCATTTACTCTTTTGATTCCAGACTTGCAATATGCAATGCACCTCGATGTTTGTAACTCCCAAGACCATATTCATTTATCTAATGACCATCAAGCAACACAACAAAAGTTTCAGCTTCTTCCAGCCTGATCATTCTGGGCTGGAATGCTGTCACTGACAGCTGCTCCGTTTGAAATCATTGCCATTACTGTGAGCAAGTAATTATGTACCTCTCAGAATCCATTTACCAAGATATTGGCCTCCCACATAATGGAAAGATTCTACTAGTTTAGGAATCCCTTTCTACATTAGCTCTTATGGATCCTCCTTTTTGTCTTGAACTCAGTTTATTCTTTGTTATCCATCAGAAAAAGGGCAAGGCTGAAGCTGTGCCAAACTTTGTGATATCTCCATTACAGAACATTTTTATTTATTGTTTAATCAACCTCATTTCAAACAAAATTTCTTTGCAATACCTTGTGTTTATTGAATTAGAGCCTAAGGCCATAAGACATAGAAGTGGAAGTAAGGCCATTCGGCCCATCGAGTCCACTCCGCCATTTAATTATGGCTGATGGGCATTTCAACTCCACTTACCTGCATTCTCCCCATAGCCCTTAATTCCTTGCAAGATCAAGAAATTAGCAATCTCTGTCTTGAAGACCTTTAACATCCCGGTCTCCACTGCCCTCCGTGGCAATGAATTCCACAAGCCCACCACACTCTGTCTGAAGAAATGTCTCCTCATTTCCGTTTTAAATTCACCCCCTCTAATTCTAAGGCTGTGCCCACAGGCCCTAGTCTCCCCACCTAACGGAAACAACTTCTCAACGTCCACCCTTTCTAAACCATGCATTATCTTGTAAGTTTCTATTAGATCTCCCTTCAACCTTATAAACTCTAATGAATACAATCCCAGGATCCTCAGCCGTTCATCGTACACTAAACCTACCATTCCAGGCATCATCCATGTGAATCTCCGCTGGACACACTCCAGTGCCAGTATGTCCTTCCTGAGGTGTAGGGCCCAAAATTGGACACAGTATTCTAAATGGGCTTAACTAGAGCTTTATAAAGCCTCAGAAGCACATCGCTGCTTTTATATTCCAACCCTCTTGAGATAAACGACAACATTACATTCACTTTCTTAATCACATACTCAACCTGCAAGTTAACCATTAGAGAATCCTGGACTAGCATTCCCAGATCCCTTTGTACTTTGGCTTTATGAATTTTCTTATCGTTTAGAAAATAGTCCATGCCTGTACTCTTTTTTCCAAAGTGCAACACCTCGCATTTACTTACGTTGAATTTCAGCAGCCATTTCCTGAACCACTCTCCTAAACTGTCTAAATCTTTCTGCAATCTCCCCACCTCCTCAGTACTACCTGCCTGTCCACCTATCTTCGTATCATCGGCAAACTTCACCACAATGTCCCCAATCCCTTCATCCAGATCATTAATGTATAAAATGAACAGCTGCGGCCCCAACACTGAACTCTGCGGGACACCACTCATCACTGTCTGCCATTCCGAAAAAGAGTCTTTTATCCCAACTCCCTGCCTTCTGTCAGACAGCCAATCCTCAATCCAAGCCAGTAGCTCACCTAGAACACCATAGGCCCTCACCTTGCTCAGCAGCCTCCCATGAGGCACCGTATCAAAGGCCTTTTGGAAGTCTAGATAGATGACATCTACTGGGTTTCCCTGGTCTAACATACTTGTTACCTCTTCAAAGACTTCTAACAGGTTTGTCAGGCACGACCTCCCCTTACTAAATCCATGCTGACTTCTTCTAATCTGACCCTGCACTTCCAAGAATTTAGAAATCTCATCCTTAACGATGGATTCTAGAATTTTACCAACAACCGAGGTTAGGCTAATCGGCCTATAATTTTCCATCTTTTGCCTTGATCCTTTCTTAAACATGGGGGTTACAACAGTGATTTTCCAATCATCTGGAACTTTCCCTGACTCCAGTGACTTTTGAAAGATCAGAACCAAAGCCTCCACTATTTCCTCAGCCACGTCCCTCAGAACTCTGGGATGTAGCCCATCGGGGCCAGGAGATTTATCAATGTTTAGATCTTTTAGCTTTTCTAGCACTTTCTCTTTTCTAATGCCTACCATAATCAACTCTGCCCCAACTCTCCCTAATTGTTGGGATATTACTCATGTCTTCCACTGTGAAGACTGACGCAAAGTACTTATTAAGTTCTTCAGCTATTTCCTTATCTCCCATCACTAGCCTTCCAGCATCAATTCGGAGCGGCCTAATGTCTACTTTTGCCTCTCGTTTGTTTCTTATGTATTGAAAGAAACTTTGACTATCATTTCTAACATTACTAGCTAGCCTACCTTCATATTTGATCCTCTCCTTCCTTATTTCTCTCTTTGTTATCCTCTGTTTGTTTTTGTGGCCTTCCCAATCTTCTGATTTCCCAGTGTTCTTGGCCACTTTTATAGGCTGTCTCTTTTTCTTTGATACATTTCCTGACTTCTTTTGTCAGCCATGGCTGTCTAATCCCACCCTGGATAATCTATCTTTTCTTTGGGATGAACCTCTGTACTGTGTCCTCAATTACACCCGGAAACTCCTGCCATTGTTGCCCTACTGTCTTCCCCGCTAGACTCTGCTTCCAGTCGATTTTCGTCAATTCCTCTCTCATGCCCCTGTAATTACCTTTATTTAACTGTAACACCATTACATCCGATTTTTGCCTTCTCTCTTTCAAACTGCAGACTGAACTCTACCATATTATGATCACTGCCTCCTAAGTGTTCCCTTACTTTCAGATCTTTTATAAAGTCTGGCTCATTACATAACACTAAATCCAGAATAGCCTGCTCCCTTGTGGGCTCCATCACAAGCTGTTCCAAAAAGCCATCCCGCAAACATTCCATGAATTCCCTTTCTTTGGATCCGCCGGCAACATTAGTCACCCAGTCCACCTGCATATTGAAGTCCCCCATGATCACCATGACCTTGCCTTTCTGACATGCCCTATCTATTTCCCAGTGCACCTTGCGCCCCTGGTCCTGATCACTGTTAGGAGGTCTGTACATAACTCCCATTATGGTTTTTTTGCCTTTGTGGTTCCTCAACACCACCCACACATACTCCACATCCTCTGACCCTATGTCATTCAGTGCCGTAGATTTAATTTCATTCTTAACCAGCAAGGCAACCCTGCCCCCTCTGCCCACTTCCCTGTCTTTTCGATAAGTTGTAATTCCTTGGATGTTTAACTGCCAGTCCCGAACCCCCTGCAACCGTGTCTCTAGTGCCTACCTCGTCATAATCTTTCCAGATGATTTGTGCTGTTAATTCATCTACTTTTTACTGTTTAGAATTAGTTTGTGAATGTGGCACTAATCAAGTGGGTGGCTTTGTCCTGGATGGTGTCACTTTCCTGAACAAAAACACAGTTGCTGGAAAAACTCAGCAGTTCTGGCAGCATCTGTGAACGAGAAAAAAAGAGTTCATGTTTCGGGTCCGATGACCATTCTTTGGAACTATATTTGCAGCTCTGAGGAAAGGTCATTGGAACTGAAATGTTAACTCTCTTTCTTTCCTTCTTAGATGCTGCTAGACCTGCTGAGCTTTACCAGCAACTTTGTTTTTTGTTCCTGATTTACAGCATAGGCACTTCTTTCGGTTTTTATCAAGCTTCTTGAATGTTGTTATAGCTGCACCCATCCAGGCCAGGTTGAGGTATTCCATCATACTTCTGAGTTGTGCCTTTTACATGGTGGACAGGCTTGGGGAGTCAGACACCAGTATTCCTAGCCTCTGGTATAAGCCCTGGAAAAAATTGAGCATGGCATGTTTGGGATCGGTACAATATCACTGATTCACCACTAGTGGCAGAGTTGAGACATGGAGCAACTAAAGAAATCTCGGTGGTTTGCAATACAGCTTGGGGTCCTGAAACATGTCTCAGGTGTCTGATTAGTATGGTCAAGGGATCTATTATTTGCTATGGGTTTACCAGGAACTCAGAAGCAGTAAGTGGGGTGGATCATTCTGGTTAATTTCAAAGACAAGCAGAAGGGGTGGGAACCTATTCTGCTGAGGCAAGGGGGTGCGGAAGGGAACATTGCTGATTGTCGGTCCTTTAGCTCCATTGTCACCAATGTGCAGGAGGCATCTGAAAAGGTGTACAAAGGGCAGGATAAGAATTTGACAAGGCATGGGAAAGAATATGTGATGAGATGATGAGACTGACTGCATTTTTTGAATCGTCACTTTATCATCTTGTATAAATGTCTGATAAAAGAGCAGGCAGACAAAGAAGTGAAGACTTTAAGGGTCTATGTTAATTTTACAAAGACAATTTCCAGGATACATTCACTAGGAAACAGAATAGTGAGATTGGTATTGCCAGGGGAAAGGATGAGCAGAGATCTCCGATCTGAATATGGATTTGGAAAGAAAAGTGAGCGAGACTAACTCTTTCAAAAATCTGACACAAACACAGGTGGGTCAAAGTCTTCTTTCCATGTTGCATGATTCCAGAAATTTAGCTGGAATGTAAATCTCTTAAACTGTAACAGGGCTGGACAGGGCAGATCCAGAGAGGGTGTTCCTGATGGTGGGTGTGTCTAGAACCACGGGTCACAGTATGAGGATTCAGGGGAGACCATTTAGGACAGAGATGAGGAGACATTTCTTCGCCCACAGAGTGGTGAGTCTGTGCGATTCACTACTACAGGAAGTAGTTCACGCCGAAACTTTTTGAATGTATTCAAGAGGCGACTAGAGTTAGCACATGGGGTGAATGGGATCAAAGGTTATGGGAAGAAAGTAGGATTAGGCTATTGACTTGGATGATCAGCCAGAATTGTGAAGAATGGTGGAGCAGGCACGAAGGGCCAAATGGCCTCCTCCTGCTCCTTTCTTCCACGTTTCTATGTTTCAAAGTTGAGAGTTCTGATGGGACCAGTCCTGATGCGGAACATTAAAACTCTACTGTTATTAATTCTTTGTCTTGACAGGATGATGTGGTGCTCTGAGTGGTACTCTGGAAGTGGAAGCAATCATCTACCAAGGCCAAGCACCAAACTTCTTAGACTATGGAGAGGCAGTCATGGTTTTAGTTAAGAAAAAGTCAAAAGATCTGTGATGCAAAACAGTGATTTCTGAAAACAACAAATGCTGACGATCACAGCAGGTCAGGAATCATCCATGGAGAAAGAGGAAAAAAATGTTTTCATGTCTAGATTTGATTTGATTTATTGTTACATGTAACTAATTACTGTGAAAAGCTTTGTTTGTGAGCAGTACATGCAGGTCATAGTAAGCAAGGACATATAGATCATAGGGTGGAAAAAATGTGGACGGGGTGAGCCATACAGGTTACACTGCACAGGATGTACATGAGGCAAGATCAACATTAACAAGACCAGTATTATTTGAAGTTGGACAGTCCATTCATCAGTCTAACGACTGCAGGAAAGAAACTAGTCTTGAAGCTGCTGGTGCATGTGTTCTGCTTCTGTACCTGCTGTCTGATGGAAGAGGCTGTAGGAGATCATTACTGGAGTGTGATGGGTCTTTGATGTCGGCTGCCTTTCTGTGGCAGTGAGCTGTGTAAATAGAGTCCATGGATGGAAGGTTGGCTTCTGTGACGGTCTGGACTGTGCACACCACGTTCTGTAGTTTCTTACAATCCTGGCCAGAGCAGTTGCTGTACCAGGCCGTTATGCATCCGGACAGTGTGCTTTCAATGAGGCATCTGTAGAAGTTGGTGAGGGGCCTTATGGATGTACCAAATTTCTTGAGCCACCTGAGGAAGAAGAGGTATTGTTGTGCCTTCTTGACTGTCGCATCGACGTGGGGAGTCCCGGACAGGTTGTTGATTATCGTCACGTCAAGGAATTTGATGTAGATGAGGGCTTGATCTTCTTTCTCTCTGAAGTCGATAATGAGTTCTTTAGTTTTTCTGATATTGAGAGAGAGGTCGTTATCACTACACCAGGCCCTCAATCTCCTTTCTGTATTCCTACTCTTCCTTGTGTGACATCCATCCTACCATGGTGGTGTCATCAGCAGACTTGCAGATGGCATTTGTTCAGAAATTGGCCACACAGCCATGAGTGTACAGGGAATACAGTAGGGGGCTGAGAACACATCCTTGAAGGGTTCCAATGTGAGTGTAATTGTGGAGGGGGTGCCTATCCTCACTGTGGATCCAGTTGCAGAGGGCAGAGCTGAGACCAAGGTCTCAGAGTTTTGAGATCAGTCTGGAGGGTATAGTGGTGTTGAAGATGGAGCTGTAGTCAATGAGTAAGAATCTGATGTAAGTGTCCTTGTTGTCCGGATGTTCCAGGGTTGAGTACAAAGTTAGAAAATGGCATCTGCTGTGGACCTGTTTATTGTCAGGAGGCAAACTTCAGGGGATTGAGGCAGGCTGGGAGTTGATGTGGGCCATGACCAGCCTCTCCAAAGCGCTTCATGATTTTACAGAGGTCAGAGCCTCTGGGTGGCAGTCAGTAAGTTGCTCTTCATCAGAGCTATCTAGACTGGAAACATTAATTTGCGCTCTCTCTCGTGGATATTGTCTGACCCGTTGTGTTCTCCAGCATTTGTTGTTTTCAGTACAGTTTCCAGCATCTGCAATAATTTGCTCCTGCACAGATTTCTTCAGCTCCATGGCTAAACACCGCCACAAGAGGTAGGTCAGTGTTATTGCAGCTGTTCATTGAGCAGAGAATGAATGAATAAACCAGGAGAGGATAATATTGTGGCTGCTAGAAACCTGATTGTTTTAAAAAATATACTGGAATGGAAATACTCAGCAAGTTAGACACCATTTGTCAAGAGGAACAGTGTTAATGTTGAAGTTCTGAGGAATGCCATCAAGCAGAAACAGTCATACAGCTCGACAGCACAGATATAAAAGGCTTCCACCCACACCAATCAAAAACATCCAGCTAACTATTCTAATCCCATGTTCCATCACTGGGCCCACAGCCATGTATGGCTTGGCATCTCCAATGCAAATTTAAATTCCTCTTCAGTACTATGAGGGTTTCTGCCTTTCCCACCATTACAGACAGTGAGTTCCAGGTTCCCACCACCCATTGGATGAAAAACTTTTTTTTTCTCCTCTCCCCTAAACTTCCTGCCTTTTACCCCTTATGGTCACCATCCCTCCATCAAGGGGAAAAGTTTCTTCCAGTCTACCCTATCTATGCCCTCACAATTTTATTCATCTTAATCATCTCCCCTCATAATCTCCTCTGCTCTAAGGAAAACAATCCCAGTCTGTCCAATCTCTCTTCACAACCAAACTCTCCAGACCAGGCAACACCTTGGGTAAATTTCCTCTGCACTATCCCCAGTGCAATCACATCCCTCCTATAATGCTGATTCCAGAAATGCACAAAAGGGTCTAGATGTAGCCTCGCCAACATTTTACACAATCCAACAGAACCTCATTTCTCTTCAACTCTATGCCTTAGCTAATAAAGACAAGCATACCATGTGCTTTCTTAGCCAATTTATCCAGCTGTGCTGATATTTTAAGGGACCAGTCGACATGTACATCAAGTTCCCACTAATTTTCAGTTCTTTCTGGCAAACTACTGTTCAACATGTATCCCCTTGCCTATTTGTCCTACTCAAATGCATCACCTCACAGTTATCTAGATTGAGTCCCATTTGCCATCAGCCCATCTGACCAGCGCATCTGTAATCTAAGGCTTTCCTCCTTCCTATTAACCGCCCCACCAATGTTGGTATCATCTGTGAACCTACTGATCAGGCCCCCTACATTCAAGTCTAAAGAATTATGTAAACCACAAATATCAACACTGACCCCTGTGGGACCTGCTGCACACAGACCTAACAATTGATGAGAGGGAAAACCG
This sequence comes from Stegostoma tigrinum, assembly GCF_030684315.1. NCBI lineage: Eukaryota > Metazoa > Chordata > Chondrichthyes > Orectolobiformes > Stegostomatidae > Stegostoma > Stegostoma tigrinum. Next base: position 56,707,111 of record NC_081371.1, read on the forward strand.
GCACTAATCAGGAGTGAACATATTGTATACTTCACAATTAATGAAGTCATGTCTGGCATTTGCAAGTTTCGCTAGTTTTCTTCTGGGGCTGGAACATTAAATACATTCAATACGGATAGATTTATAATAATGGGCCAAATGGCCTACTTCTTTCGCTGTATCTTGCAGTCTTATGGTCAAATGTCACCCGCCAATGAGTGAATTCCAGCGTGTCAGTTTACAGTGATGCCACTGGTGTTTTGAACAGTACACACTGACAAAGTTCTTAAACCCTGCATTGGAATCGGTCTATCCAAACTATTGCCCCCTGAGCCTGTACCCACAACCACTTGCCTGGAAGGTAGTACAGATGTCAGTTTTGATGAGTATTTCCATTCCAGTACCAATCAGCATTATAGGAGGGATGTTTCCGACACGGGCTCAGCCCATTTGCCTCTTCAAGAGGGAGCCCAATGCCTCACTTTGTGAAAACACACTTCATGGAGAATTACAGAGGCCCCACAGTGCAGAAAGAAGCCATTTGGCCCATTCAGTCTGCACTAACCCTCCAAACAGCATCCTACCAAGACCTCTACCCTATCCTTGTAAGCCCACATTTATCATGGCTAATTAATCTAACCCATCTCAAAGATGTGGTCAGCCAGGTGTATGAATAGGTACATTCACTGGCATGGTTCTCACAGTTAGGATTGGTTTTAATACGAACCCTATCATAGGTGCAGCTTGGAGTGGTTAATATTGTTGGCTTTATGAATACTATGTTGCTCTGGAGGCACACCTTAGCGTGAAAGTTTATTTTCTCCCATTTTTATTTCCCTTTTTCTTTTCGCTTCATGAGGTGGGAATTACTGGCCAGACCAGCATTTATCGTTTAAAAGTCAACCACATTGCTGTGGGTCTGGAGTCACAAGTAGGTCAGACCAGGTGAAGAGTGTAAAGCTCCTTCCAAAATGGGCATCAGTGGGCCACATGGGTTTTTATAACAATACGCACAGGTGACATTGTGTCCATTTGCCTAACATTTTATTAGATCCAATTTCACTACCTGCCATGATGGGATTTTGAACCCATATCCCGAGAACACAGGCCAGGAGTTCTGGATTGCAAGTCCCTTGACTTTAACTACTATGCCCCTACCTTTTCTTACTTCCCGAACTAAGGAAAATGCCAGCATAGGAATGAAAAGCAGGATTAGGCCATTCAGCCCCTCGATGGTTATTCTGATTGTTGCCTCAAATCCACATTCCTGCTGACCCCGATAACCTTTCAATCCACTGATTCAACACCCTCTAGCTGAAGGAATTCCTCCTCATCTCCGTTCTAAAAGAGTGTCCCTTCACTCTGAGGCTGTGCCCTCAGGTCCTAGTCTCTCCTGCTTGTGGAAGCATTTTTTTCCACATCTGTCCTGCTGTAGCTACCCTCCCTGCTCATGTCACAGACCCAAAACAATCCTGAGAGAATCTCCAGGATTTCTCAAACATCATCTCTCCAGCGTGATTAATCAGTTGTTAGAAAAATCAAAGGCCGAACGCATAAGCAGCTACAGAAATCCAACCGGTGACTTGCTGCATGCTCCTAATGGAGCCATCCCTGTTTTTTCAAGAGGAATTCACTGGAAGAAATTTGGAAAAAGTTGATAGACCATGCGGTTAGGCACAGCCACAGTCAAAATATCAAGTCACCCCTCAATCAACTGCGGGAATGATTTTAAGAATTTACTGCAGCCGTTGCTCATTGCAAGTTTAAATAGAAAAGCGCTACTAAAATTAGCAATCCCCAATCGCACACCTGGATTTGGTGCAGACTGGCTGCCAAGTCAGTTATCACTTGATTTCCAGCCAGAATCAAATAGTAAAGGCTTTGCAAAGCAAATTGATGAAATGTGCTGCTGGACATTAGCTAAAGCAGACCTAGGGTCATATGTCATAGCAGTAATGCAAAGGAGCAGGAATGCCTTGTTGCAATTCTACATGGCCTTAATGAGACCACATCTGGAGTACTCTGTGCTGTTTTAATTTCCTGAAGAAAGATGTTCTGGCAATGAAGTAAGTGCTAGAAAAGTTTGCCAATCCTATCCCTGGAATGGCAGGACTGCCCTATGAAGAGAGATTAGATTGGCTGGGACGATATTCACTGGAGTTTAGAAGAAATTATTTTTCCCATTATTCATTCACAGGATGAGGGTGTCACTGGCTAGGCCAGCATCAATTGCTCATCCCTAATTGCCCAGAGGGCAGTTATCACTCAACCACATTGCTGTGGGTCTGGAGTCACATGTAGGCCAGACCAGGTAAAGATGGCAGTTTCCTTCCTTAAAGGACATTAGAGAACCAGAAGATTTTTTCCGACAATCGACAATGGGTTCACAGTCATCGTTAGACTCTTAATTCCAGATATTTACTGGATTCAAGTTCCACCATTTGCCATGGCAGGATTCAAACCCAGGTCCCCAGAATATTACCTGGGTCCATTAACAGTCCAGTGATGATACCACGAGGCCATTGCACCCCCAATAAAATTCTGACAGGACAAGACAGAACCAACACAGAATGAATGTTCTCAATGAGCAAGAATATTTGGAAGAAGCGGTCACCACCTAAGGAAACAGAGTGGACAATTGAGGACTCAGGAGGATAAGTTTCTTCACCCAGAGAGTGGTGAGCCCGTGGAATTCTGTCACAGAAAGCAGTCGAGGCCAAAACGTTAAACGTTTTCAGGAAAGAGTTAGATACCTGGTGTACTGTGTGCAGTTTTGGTCTCCATACTTGAGAGGGTGAGGCGGCACTAGAGATGGTGCGGACGTAGTGCTCTAGCTTGATTCCAGAATTTAGAGGGTTAGCTTATGAGCACAGGTTGAGTGGACTGGGACTACACTCATTGGAACTTAGAAGAATGAGGGGGGACCTTTATAGAACACGTGAAATGATGAAGGGAATAGGTAAGATGGAAGCAAGGGAGTTGTTTCCACTGGCGTGTGAACCTTGAACAAGGGGGCAGAAGCTCAAAATTGAGGGGGAGCAGAGTTGAGAAGGAACATCTTCGCCCAAAGGGTCGTGATTCTGTGGAATTCCCTGCCAGTAAAGCGGTGAAAGCTACCTCATTGAATGTTCTTTTTAGGCAAAGAAAGATAGATTTTGAACAGAAAAGGAATTAAGCGTTATAGTGAGTGGGTGGGTAGGTGGAGCTGAGTCCATGAAAAGATCAGCCATGATCTTATTGAATGGTGGAGTAGGCTCATTAGGCTAGGGGCCTCTCCTACTCTTTTAATGTTCTTACATTGATTTCTTTCACCCAAAGAATAATGAGTATTGGGGAGAGCAGAAACAGTTGCTGAGTTCGATGATCGGCCATGAGCATATTGAATGACAGAGATAACATGGTGTAGAGCTGGATGAACGCAGCAGGCCAAGCAGCATCAGAGGAGCAGGAAAGCTGACTTTTCAGGTCGAGACCATTCTTCAGAAATGGGGGAGAGGATTGGGATTCTGAAATAAATAGGGAGAGAGGGGGATGCCGATAGAAGATGGATAAAGGAGATGATAGGTGGAGAGGAGATAGGCAGGTCAAAGAGGCGGGGATGGAGCCAGTGAAGGTGAATGTAGGTGGGCAGTTAGGGAGGAGTTAGGTCGGCCCAGGGAGGATGGACAGGCCAAGGAGGTGGGATGAGGTTGGTGGGTGGAGATGGGGGTGGGGCTTGAGGTGGGAGGAATGGTTAGGGATGTGGTGTCTAGCTGGGCTGGTTTTGGGATGCGGTAGGGGGAGGGGAGATTTTGAAACTTGTGAAGTCCACATTGATACCCTTGGGCTTCAGAGTTCCCAAGCGGAATATGAGATGCTGTTCCTGCAGCTTTTGGGTGGCATCATTGTGGCACTGCAGAGGTCCAGGATGGACATGTCATCCGAGGAGTTGGGGGGGGGGGGTGGAATTGAAATGGCTCACGACTGGGAGGTGCAGTTGTTTGTTGCGAACTGAGTATAGGTGTTCTGCAAAGCAGTCCCCAAGCCTCCGCTTGGTTTCCCCCGATGTCGAGGAGGCCACAACAGGAACAGCAGAAGCAGTATACCACATTAGCAGATGTGCAGGTGAACATCTGTTTGATGCGGAAGGTCTTCTTAGGTACTGGGATGGGGGTGAGGGGAGAGGTGTGGGGGCAGGTGTAACACTTCCTGTGGTTGCAGGGGAAAGTGCTGGGTGTGGTGGGGTTGGAGAGGAGTGTGGAGTGGACAAGGGAGTCATGGAGAGAGTGATCCCTCTGGAAAGTAGATAAGGGTGGGGAGGGAAAAATGTCTTTGGTAGTGGGGTCAGATTGCAGACGGCGGAAATGTTGGAGGATGATGCATTGGATCCGGAGGTTGGTGGGGTGGTATGTGAGGACGAGGGCGATTCTGTTTTGGTTGTTATTGCAGGGATAGGGTGTGAGGGATGGGTTGCAGGAAATTTGGGAGACACTGTCAAGGGCGGTCTCGACCACCGTGGGGGGAATGTTGCGGTCCTTGAAAAAAGAGGACGCCTGGAATGTCCAGAAGTGGAATGTCTCACCTTGGGAGCAGATGCAGTGGGGCGAAGGAATTGGGAATAGGGGATGGAATTTTTACAGGAAGGTGAGTGGGAGGAGGTGTGTTCTTGGTAGTTGTGGGAGTCAGTAGGTTTGAAATGGATATCAGCTTCCAGGTGGGTGCCAGAGATGGAGACAGAGGTCCAGGAAGGTGAGGGATGTGTTGGAGATGGTCCAGGTGAACTTGAGGTTGGGGTGGAAGGTGTTGAAGTGGATGAACTGTTCGAGATCCTCGTGGGAGCACAAAGCGGCGCCGATACAGTTATCAACGTAACGGAGGAAGAGATGGGTTTTAGGGCCAGTATAGGTGCGGAAAAGGGATTGTTCCAAATATCCCTACAAAGAGGCAGGCATAGCTTGGGCCCATGCGGGTACCCATGGCCGCCGCCTTTGTCTGTAGGAAGTGGGAGGAATTGAAAGAGAATTTGTTGAGGTTGAGGATGAGGTCGGCTAAGCAGATGAGGGTGTCGGTACAGGGGGACTGGTCGGGCCTGCGGGACAGGAAGAAGCGGAGGGCCTTTAGGCCATCTGCATGGGGAATGCAGGTGTATAGGGACCGGACGTCCATGGTGAAAATGAGGTGTTGGGGGCCAGGGAATTTGAAGTTCTGGAGGAGGTGGAGTGCGTGGGAGGTGTCACGGACGTACGTAGGGAGTTCCCGGAGCAAGGGGGAGAAAATGGAGTCCTGGTAGGTGGAGATGAGTTCAGTGGGGCAGGAGCAGGCGGAGACAATGGGTCGACCAGGGCAGTCAGGTTTGTGGGTTTTGGGAAGGAGATAGAAGTGGGCGGTGCAGGTTTGGGGAGTGATGTGGTTGGAGGCTGTGGGTGGGAGGTCACCTGAGGTGATGAGGTTGTGGATGGTTTGGGAGATGATGGTTTGGCGCTCTGGGGTGGGGTCATGATCAAGGGGACGGTAGGAGGAGATGTCAGAGAGCAGGCGTCTGGCCTCAGCGATGTAAAGGTCAGTGCGCCATACTACAACTGCGCCTCCCTTGTTGAATGAATATGGAATGACAGACCAGGTTTGAAATGTTGGATAGCCTCCTCCTGCTCCTAACTCCTACGTTTCTATAATTTTATGTCAACGCCTCCAGATTTTTTTTAAAAAAGCATACTTACACCCATGTCAAATATGCATTGCCTGATAAGATTCTACAAATGGACCAGAACTGAAAACAACCAATTTCAGTGGCTCAAAATGAAAAGCAATAATATGGCAAAAATAACCGACAAGTAACTGGAATGAGCAAAAGGAATACGACAGGACATCTCTTGTCCTGTAACACACAAGACCATAGGTTCAGTGGGTCGGGAATCATAAAACTGTGTGTTGTCTCGTATTGTAAGAAAGATCTTTTATTATAATATTATTTGTATTGGATTTTCTCACATCTTTAAAATAGAGTAACGTTGATATTTTGGAGTTTTCAGCAATTTCATAAGATGCACACCAACTGCAGATAAACAGTTTAATAATGTAAATACTTAAAAGCTAGGTACAAACTCTCAGGTTCTAGGGATGGGTTTAGAGAGTCTATACAGAACTAAATCACTTTCTGGCCTGTGTGAGATTTTTAAATCAATTGATGATGAACATTTTGATTGATTGAAACAAATCGCAGTTCTTTTCTGTTTGCTAGCAATATGTCATTTAGCCCCTCAGGCTTGTTCCATCATCCATTGAGATCTACAATCTAATCCCCTCCCATTGCCATAAATCCATGAATACCTTTAATTAGCTGCAAGGCTGTATCTCCAGATTCAAAATGAACAATTGAATCAAGGTATCAATTGGTGTTTGTGGAAGAAAATTCCAAATTTCTACCACCCTTTGCATGGAGAAAGATTTCTTAATTTCCCTCCTGAAAGATCTGGCACTGTTTTAGTCTCTATCCTTGATAATTCCCCCCAAAAAAGCAGGAACGGTAATAAAGCACTGGAAGTACTCAGCAGGTCTGGTAGAACTTCTCAAGAGAAAAACAATGTTTTAAATCCAATGCAACTTTTGTCTGTAATGAAGAAAAATGTTCTCAGTATCTACCCTACCAGTTCCCTATAACATTTTGAAAGCGTTGAAGAAAATAACCACTCAGCCTTTTAAATTCGGAGGAATGCAGTCTCAGCTTGTGTAAATCCTTCTCTCATAAATTTGAGCCCCTGTACAATTATGACATTTTCAGACAGTACTCTCACCACTTAAGATTGGGATATCCTTCTAAAAATTTGACACCTGGATTTCATCACAGTAGCAATTTGTATTTAAAGTGTCAGACCATGTGATGTAAGGGCATAAGTAAGCCATTCAGCCCATCAAGGTCTGGCTTTCAATCAGACCCTTGGTTGAACTGAGAAGTATGAACCGAGCTGCCAGAGGAAGTGGTGGAGGCTGGTACTATTACAACATTTAAAAAGCATCTGGATGTGTAATGAATAGGAAGGGTTTGTGAGGGATATTGGCCAAACGCTGACAAATGGGAATAGATCAGATTGGGATGTCTGCTCAGAGTGGACAAGTTGGACCCTATTTCCATGCTGTATGACTTTATGACTCTCTCTTTTATATCCTGTTTTTTCCCCTATAACCTTTAATACTTCAGCTGAATAAAATTTGTATTAATCAACCTTGAATAGACTTAATGACCCAGCCTCAAACAGCCATCGGCTGTAAAGGGCACCACAAATTCATTCCCCTCTGAGAGAAGAAATTCCTCCTCATCTTTGTCTTACAAGTGCAGACAGTCATGCTGAGACTACATCTTCCGGCCCTAGAATTTCTCTCAAAGGAAACAACATTTCTGCATCTACCCTGACAAGCTCCCTAACATTTCAATAAGATTGCCTCTCATTCTTCAAAACTCCAGTGAATACACGTTCAACCCAATTAACCTCTTCTCCAAAGACGGTCCCTCAATGCCTGGGATCAGCGCAGTGAACCCTCTGTGGACTGTTTCCAAGGTCATTCTATCTTTCCTTAAATATCACTAAAGAAACAGATTTATCAGTTTAAATTCAACAGAAGTTATCAAAAACATAACTTGTATTTTTCAGTTTGATGAAGCGTAGTTTGGGATTTTAAAAGATATTTCTGGCAACTTCCTGTTAAAAATGCAAACACAAAACTGTCAGCAAAACACATCAACCCAGTTATTCTCAACAAAATTGCTTTGCAAGTGAGGCCAGGAGCAGACCACTTTGCTGCATCTCACACTAGGGAACAGACGGCTTGTCTGTGGAGTGCTCTCACGAGAACCATGCTTGATCCAAAAATAACAAGTCTGAATTGTTCATTATCATCAGATCATTCGAATGTGACAATGTCTGCACCAGTCACCTTTTTTTGCCAAATATAATGTGAAGTTAAAAAAAAAAGTGACGGAAAATATATTGGCTTCTTAACTGATTTCAAGGTCTCCCCAACAAGTTGTACACTGTTAGCGAGGTAGTTTTATAGTGCAACAGAACACAGCAAGCTTAGACAAAGAATGAAATGGGAAGTTGTGAGAAATCTATCATGCCTGGTTCTTTGGCCTAGTTTTCTCCTGTTGAGTGTTTCTTTTACGGCTGAAATATTGGCAACCAACAAAGAGACATCTGCACTGATATATTTACATAATCAATTCTGATGGATTTATTAATGTATGCAAATAGCTCATGTTTCAGTTCACTTTGCATTTTTGCATTTTGGTTGGAAGTACACTGAAAAATAATGTGAAAGTAGGGGTTACAGGGTGTATGAGCAGAGGGACTTGGGGTGTGGGGTTGGTGGTTGTATGTAAATATGTACAGATCACGGAAGGTGGAAGTGCAGTTAACAAAATACATCCCTTGGCTTTATTGCTAAATGTAGGAAGTGATGTTGAACTTGTACAAGACTTGTTAGATCTCAGTTGGAGTATTGTGTACAGTTGTGGTGTCACATTATTGAAAAGGGGTGAAGGCATTCAAGAGATTGCAAAAGTGACTTATGAGGATGGTTCCTGGTGGGGAGGCCCTTGGGAGCCATTGGAGAGGGTGTGGCTTAGTGATATTGTCAATTGAATATAAAGACAGAGACACAGATAACGATCCTGGCATCTGGGTTCAAATTCTGCCATGGCAGATGATGGAATTCGAACTACGAATCTAATGATGACCATAAACCCAATGGCAATTGCCAGGAGAAAAACCCATCTGGTTCACTAATGGTCTTTAGGGAAGGAAATCTACCATTTCTACCTGGTCTGGCCTACACAGGAATCCAAACCTATAGTAATGTTGTTGATCCTTAAATTAGGAATGGCTATCACAAGCTGGTCAAGCCAATGCTGCCCAAGTCCTGTGAACTAATTGAAGAAAAGACAAACTTTAGCTGTGAGAATAGATTGAAGAATTTGAGGCTGTCCTCCTTAGAGAGAAGAAACCTGAGATGAGATTAGATTGAGCTTTTCAAATCCTGACTGGACTGGACAAAGTAGCTAGGGTGAAACTGTTTCTGCTTGTAAAAGGAATCAGAACAAGTGACATGCATTCAAAGTGATGTGTAAACGAAGCAGCGGTCGTGTGAGAAATAAACCTTATCACACTGCAAGTAGTTACGATATGGAATGCACGACCTGAAAATGTAACAGAGGCAGATTCAAGTGAGGCATTTGGTTTTGAATGGATTTTTGGATAGTAATGGTGTGCAGGGACATGAGGAAAAAGCATGAGATTGGCGCTAGATAATAAAATCAGTGCAGCCATGATGGACCAAATGGCCTCCTTCCATACTGTAATAATTGTAATCCTGTGTCAAATAGTCCACATTGTTCAGTTTGAAGATTTTCAAGTCCATTTTTTCAGTCATAAGAAATGCATATATTCTTTGTTTTCATACAAATAATTTTCTACCATTGGTAAACTCTTGCCCTTGTGACACAGTTATGGGTTCTACTGCAATCACCTAAAACACGTAAGCCTGGTTTTCACCAATTCAAGCAAACTCAAAAGTCCTTTTAAAAGTGGAAAAGGGAGCCCTTTTCTAGGATTCACCTTTTGTCCCAGAGCAGAGAGTTTTGACTTGGAGAAGGATGGGCGTAATCTACCCCCACACTGCATTCCTGCCCTTGTCAGCCTCATTCGGAAAGTTGGCATTCCAAGTATTGTGGAGTCAGTTTCCTTCTATAAATGGGCATGCCTCAGAGGAGGCATCAACAATGAAGGAATCCACATCACAAATGGCAAAATCATTTTTTTAAAAAAAGCCATGTACCCCTGGAATTATTTGGCAGGCCACAGTTTGAAACATTATTAAACATAAAACCTCTCCTTTCAGTTTCAGTGGATGGGTGCTATAATTTCAATGTGGTTTTACTGCAATGATTGATTAATGTCCTTTGTCTTCCAAAGGTAAGTTAACCATTACATTGATCAACAGGGTGTAAGTGCTGAGATGTATTGAAGTACTTTTCTCATTGGAAAAAATGCTGTTTTACACCACGACTGGCAATAAAAGTGTAGGGAAAACAATATTTTGATCTGAAGTGATGTTAAATGTCTGCAGTGCTTCACATCTGGAAAGGAAAAGCCATAGATCTCATTGGATGAGGAAAAGGAGAACACAAGCAACTTGTTCTGAATTGTTTTGAGTTACAGTTCAGCTTGGTCAGTTCAGTTAAAATAAAAATCCTTTCCTTACAGTTTCAACTATTTTGTAGTCTGCAGGTCCAGAAGTTTGTTTTGAAGGCTGAAGCCATCATAAAAGCTTGGTCCTATTTCAAAATCCCATGAAGCATTTATCTCAAAAGTTATGGAAAGTTTGATCATTTTAAAAGGTTTATTAAAAGAATTTTATTTTGATCTTGACATGGTTACTGAATAGTTTTTTTTTCACAATAGATTGACCACTTGAGAGAATTTGTCATTCAATATTTTGGCTTTAACTGTTTTTTTTGTGGCAGAGGTATCAATACAAGCTGTAATTAGTAATTAATTAATCTAATTAAAACAGGATGAGGTTTCCTTCTACGACATTGGACCAAGCAGGTCCTGTAGCTTCCGACACGAGAAGGATGGTAACAGCAACCTCCATGAGTAACAGTTCTTACAGAATAAAAGCAAATTACTACAAATGCTGGACATCTGAAACAAACACACAGAATGCCGAGAGCACTCAACAGGTCTCGCAGCATTTATGGAGAGACAGAAACAGAATTATCATTTGATTCTTCTATGACTCCTCTCCAGACTGATTAAATGACCGTGTCAAGGAACCTACAAATCTTAGATGGTTCATTAAGATCTCCTTTCACTCTTCTAACAATGGTTTACACTAGACAACAATCTAGGTCACGGCATTGTGGTAACTGCTTGCATTGTGAATGCAGTTCTGAGAGTCAGGCTGGAGCTTATTGGAACCAAAAAGTTCAAATGCCCTGATTTTGAGTGTCTCCAGGATAAAATGTGGTTTAGCTTGTTCTCAAGAAGCTATTGGTTATTCCAAAGCTTGTAATAACAGCAAAGCTCATGCCTTCTCTGTCCATTTGCATTTACTTTTGCCAAACAATGCCTCATGTAAACCCTACAGTGCAGAAAGAGGTCATTTGGCCCATTGAGTCTGCAGCAACCATCCAAACAGCATCCCATCTAGACCCAGCCCTCTACCCTATCACTGTACCTCTCCATTTAGCACAGCCAATCCACCTAACCTGCCCACGTTTGGGCTGTAAGAAAAAAAAAGGCAGGGCACTTGGAGTAAATCCACACTGACACAGAGAGAATGTGCAAATTCCACAAGACTATCACCCAAGGCTGGGATCAAACCCAGGTCCATAGCACTGTGAGGCAGCTATGCTAGCCACTGAGCCACCATGCCACCCTTGATTTGTGGAGGTAATAATGTCTCCTCTTGGGGGCTGCTAAGCTTCTCTCGAACTGGTCTTTTTGCCTGGTCATGGATAAGAGTTGCAGTAGATGCTCATGAGCTTAACTGACCTCAATCTTAAAGGCTGATGAAGGGAAAATGTTCGGTATTGTTTGTGGGGTGTTCCATCATTGAGAGAAACAAACTCCCCACTGCGAAGCTACACTTGTTTCCTCTGAACTCTTATCCTTTGAGATGAATGTGTTGTGGTTTTCTTTATGGTCTGCTGTCAATGACCCTGAATATTGAGGCTCTGAAAGTTTGTTTTTTCAAATAAACCTGTTGGTGCCATGTGATTTCTGACTTTATCCACGCCAGTCCAACACCAGCACCTGCACTTCCTGCTTGCCAGTTGAAGAATGGGTATTCATTTGTTATTGGACATTTGGTGCAATAGATCCAGCCAATTCTGTGCAGAGATCCTAAGCTCCAAGTACCCATAGAGACAGAGGAATTGTGGCGATCAACAAGTTGCCAGACAGTGGCTGGCCAGCCTCATCACTTGTACCCATTGTGACCCTTATAGTGTTAATGTTCTGCAAAAGAACTCTCTCCAGCGTGAATTGCTAGACCATAAGAATGCTCCTCTGAGCCTCCCGTGCTTACTCCATAGGAATGTCAGACATTATATTTGGTATTGCTTGGAATGGGCGTTTGTAGACATCTATCTGCCTTCAGCCTCCACTCCACATGTTCTCAGGGTTCCACCCTAATGACCCAGCCTTCAACTCTCTTGCATTACTCTGAACATCATGGAGCTAGTCTCTGTGTACTGACAGAGACAGACTTACCAATTGAGTTCTTTTTCCTCACATTGCAGCTAGCCAGCAGCATAGGCTGCTAATCAGAAGCAAACCATCATAGAAAAGCAGAAAGCCTGCTCTGTCTTGCCTCTCACACATGGATGCATTATATTGACCTGTTAAAACACTCATTCGCTGAAATCAGACAGCAACCAATCTCATTGACACTGTCAGCTGCCCAATAACTCATGAAGCACATCGTTATCTCTCAATTTCTTAAAATAAAGTCATGTCTGATACAAGCTTCTATCTTTGCTGTTGTGATTGAGTAAAATTAATTAAGCATGTCACAGCACTAGCAAATAATCTGTAATGAATTCTGGTCTTCCCAAAATGCAGTCATCTAGATCTCTACTGCTATTCACTTTCCTCAGGACTAGAATGCTGTGTATGTTCATTAAATTAAAGAATAAATTGTATATTGGATGCAATAAGTTCTCCATTATAATGAATAATGACATCCCTGCCTAAACTAATTAATTAATGACTCCAGGCCTGTTATAATCTCATCCATTTTGTCTTTGAGTAATAGAACAATGGTGGGTCTTAAATAGCTTCTTGTGATGCCAAGGTTAACACTGTTATCACGTTAAACAGAAATATGTGATTCTTAACATATCTTGTGTGAATTTCAAGGTAATTTGTGACATTTAATGTGTTTAACAATTGAATATATGTTTTTTAATGTCAATCTTAGTTGAAATTTCAAAGAGCATGTATTAATTTTTTAAAGCTTAAGCACTGAATGTTAATTATTTAAAAAAATAGGATCCCTGCACACTGTGAAAGAGGCCATTCAGTCCACACTGAGACCCCTACCCCTACCCCTGTAACCCTGCAACCTTGCATTCCTCATGGCCAATACACCTAACCTGCATATCATCAGAGTGTGGAAGGAAACCAGAGTACCCTGAGGAAACCCACACAGACATGTGAAAATATACAAACTCCACACTGACAATCACCTGAAGCTGGGATTGAACCCGCGTCCCGAATCCTGTAAGGCAGCAAGGCTAACCATTGAGCCTCCATGTCACAAGCTGAGCTGAGCCACGCCCAGCTGAGCCAAGCCAATCCAAACAAAGCCTGCAATGGCTCCAGTGCAGAAAGAGGCCATTTGGCCCATTGAGTCTGCACCAACCCTCCAAAGAGCATCCCATCTAGACCCAGCCCTCTACCCTATCAGTGTAGCCCTCCATTTAGCACGGCCAATCCACCTAACCTGCCCACCTTTGGACTGTAAGCAGAAAAAAGGCAGAGCACCTGGACAAAATCCACACTGACATAGGGAGAATGTGCAAACTCCACATAGACTATCACCCGAGGCTGGGATCAAACCCAGGTCTGTAGCACTTAGAGGCAGCTATGCTAGCCACTGAGCCTGGAGTCCTCAGTGGCTAGCATAGCACCCTTTGTGGCCACCCTTGCACTGAAATCTGCCAGGAGGTAATGATGTCTCCTCTTGGGGACTGCTAAACTTCCCTCGAACTGGTCTTTTTGCCTGGTCATGGATAAGAGTTGCAGTAGATGCTCATGAGCTTAACTGACCTCAATCTTAAAGGCTAATGGAGGGAAAATGTTCGGTATTATTTGTGGGGTGTTCCATCATTGAGAGAAAGCTACACCTGTTTCCTGTGAATTCTTACCCTTTTAGATGATAGTGTCATGGTTTTTTTTATGATTTGCTCTCAACAACCCTGAGCTTTCATCTCAGAGACATGTCAGTCATCAACTCCATATTAATCATGGCTGTCTTGTGTTCACTATTGACAAACACAGCCCTGGCATTCTAAAGCTAAAACCCAAACAGATTCTAAGGAAAGTTTCATGCCTAACATACATTGTCTGACCTAAAATGTCCCAATACGTTTTTCACGAATGACTTCCTGCAGATTTCCAAAAGCATGCAAAAATATGTATTATTTGCACAAAGGGAGGAACAGATAGCGAATGTTATCTTGACCAAATTATTTAAGTGCGGATTAAGGATAATGTATCGACTAAAGGGTGTCTGCCTTCACACATTTAACATTTCAGAGATGAACTGGGAAAGGAAGGGTTCCAAAAGCAATATAATCAGCAATAGTAGTCCCTACCCCTGAGCCTGGAGGCCCGGGTTCAGGTCTGACCTGTTCAAGAGTGCCTAGTAACATCTCTGAACAATTTGGCCAAAGGAAAAATAATCTCAAACCAGCCCATCTCAATAATGCCGTCGATGTACTTACACTTGAAATGTTCTCCTGATTTCCTTCATTCATGTAGCTAGAAAGCCAACAGGATGAAGGGTCTAGGACTGAAATGTTAGTTTTTGTGCTCCTGAGATGCTGCTTGACCTGCTGTGTTCATCCAGCTTCACACTTTGTTGTCTTGGATTCTCCAGCATCTGCAGTTCCCATTATCACTGATACAGTTTTTTTTTAATGAGGTGTCTTCCATTGAAGATGGAGATGAGGAGGGCATTTTCATAGGATCATGAACCTCTTGAACTCTCTTCCCTAGCCACCAGGGGAGGCTGGATCACTTGCCCACATCACAGGGGAGGTAGAGGTAGAAACATTTTAGATCAACGAGGGCATTGAGGATGATCTGCAGTCAGTAGGAAAGTGGAGTTGAGCCCCCAATCAGATAAACTGTGATTTTTATTGAATAATGAAGCAGGCTTGAGGAGCCAAATGGCCGACTGGTGCTTCTAATTCATATGTTCACATGAGAACCTGCAAGAATTGAGGTTTTGCTGTTGTGTCTCTGGGCATTGCTCCATTCCTGTCGGGAATCCATGA